>NW_004443977.1:6429041-6470603 GCF_000243295.1 Trichechus manatus latirostris | reverse complement strand
ATGTTGAGATGTAATCCATACTGAAGGCTGTGGTCTTTGATCTTCATCAGTAAGTGCTTCAAGTCCTCTTCACTTTCAGCAAGCAAGGTTGTCATCTGCATAAAGCAGGTTGCTGATGAGTCTTCCTCCAATCCTGCTGTTCCATTCTTCTTCATACAGTCCAACTTCTCGGATTATTTGCTCAGCATACAGATTGAATAAGTATGGTGGAAGGATACAACCTTGACGCACACCTTTCCTGACTTTATACCACGTAGTATCCCCTTGTTCTGTTCGAACAACTGCCTCTTGATTTATGTACAAGTTCCTCATGAGCACAATTAAGTGTTCTGGAATTCCCATTCTTCACAATGTTATCTATAATTTGTTATGATTCATACAGTCGAATGCCTTTTCATAGTCAATAAAACACAGGCAAACATCTTTCTGGTATTCTCTGCTTTCAGCCAGGATCTATCTGACATCAGCAGTGATATCCCTCTTTCCACGTCCTCTTCTGAATCCGACTTGAATTTCTGACAGTTCCCTTTTGATATACTGCTGCATCCGCTTTTGAATGATTTTCAGCAAAATTTTACTTGCATGTGATATTAATGATATTATGAATAGAAGTGGAACATTTATTGTCTGATACAGTGTAAGAAGATGAGCCCCTCAGGTTGGAAGGCACTCAAAAGATGACTGAGGGAGAGCTGCCTCCTCAAAATAGAGTCGACCTTAATGACTTGGATGAAGTCAAGCTTTCGGGGCCTTCATTTGCTGATGTGGCATCACTCAAAATGAGAAGAAACAGCTGCAAACATCTACTAATAATCAGAACCTGGAATGTACAAAGTATGAATTTAAGAAAATTGGAAATCACCAAATACGAAATGGAATCCATAAACATTGATATTCTAGGCATTAGTGAGCTGAAATGAATTAGTATTGGCCATTTTGAAGCAGACAATCATATGGTCTGCTATGCTGGGAATGACAACTTGAAGAGGAATGGCTTTGCATTCATCATCAAAAAGAACATTTCAAGATCTATCCTAAAGTACAATGCTGTCACTGATAGGATAATATCCATTCGACTACAAGGAAGACTGGTTAATATGACTATTACTCAAATTTATGCGTTAAACAGTAAGGCCAAAGATGAAGAAACTGAAGACTTTTACCAACTTCTGCTGTCTGAAATTTATTGAACATGCAATCAGGATGCATTGATAATTATTGGCAATGGGAATGAGAAAGTTGGAAGCAAAGAAGAAGGATCACTATTTAGAAAATATGGCCTTGGTGGTAGAAACAATTCCAGAGATTGCATGATAGAATTTTGCAAGACCAACAACTTCTTCATTGCAAATACCTTTTTTCAACAACATAAATGGTGACTATACATGTGTGCCTCACCAGATGGAATACACAGGAATCAAATCGACTACATCTGTGATAAGAGATGATGGAAAAGCTCACTATCATCAGTCAGAACAAGGCCAGGGGCCGACTACGGAACAGATCATCAATTGCTTATATGCAAGTCCAGGTTGAAGCTGCAGGAAATTAGAACAAGTCCACAAGAGCCAAAGTATGACCTTGAGTATATCCCACCTGAATTTAGAGACTATCTCAAGAATAGATTTGACATGCTGAACACTAATGACCAAAGTACCAGACAAGTTGTGGAATGATATCGAGGACATCATACATGAAGAAAGCAAGAGGTCATTCAACTGACAGGAAAGAAAAAAAGACCAAAATGGATGTCAGAAGAGACTCTGAAACTTACTCTTGAATGTCAAGTAGCTAGAGCAAAAGGAAGAAATGATGAAGTAAAAGAGCTGACTAGAAGATCTCAAAGGACAGCTCGAGAAGACAAAGTAAAGTATTATAATGACATGTGCAAAGACCTGGAGATGGACAACCCAAGGGGAAGAGCACACTAGGCATTTCTCAAGCTGAAAGAACTAAGAAAAAATTCAAGCCTTAAGTTGCAATATTGAAGGATTCTACGGGGAAAATTTTAAATGTCGCAGGAAGTATTAAAAGAAGGTGGAAGGAATACACAGAGTCGCTATACCAAAAAGAATTTGTTCAACCATTTCAGGAGGTAGCATATGAGCAGGAACTGATGGTACTGAAGGAAGAAGTCCAAGCTGCACTGAAGACATTGGCGAAAAACAAGGCTCCCGGAATTGACGGAATACCAATTGAGATGTTTCAACAAATGGATTCATTGCTGGAAATGCTCACTCATCTATGCCAAGAAACTTGGAAGATAGCTACCTAGCCAACTGACTGGAAGAGAAGAAATAAAGGGTAAGGAAATGTTAATGACCCAAGGGTCATATGTATTAACAATCTGTGTTTCTCAATCTGATCAAATGAAAATAGCAATAAATGTGATTTTCTAATTTTAGCTAGAGGGTTATAGAATAAAATGGGTTTTAATTCTGTTTGTTTTCTAGAAGTTTTTTTCTGGACACCTTTTCCTTTAACGACATGGGAACGAAGGTTAGTGTTGTTAGTTGCTGTGGAGTCGGCTCCAACTCATGACAACCTTGTGTATAACGGAATGAAACATTGCCCAGTCCTGCACCATCTTCATGATTATTGGTATGTTTGAGTGCGTTGTTGCAGCTATTGTGTCAATCCATGTCATTCAGGATTTCCCTCTTTCTTGTTGTCCTTCAACTTTACCAAACATGATGTTCTTTTCTAGCTATTGGGAACAAAAGGTACCAGTGAACTAATGTGAAAGAAAACTCTAATGAGTGTAGGAGAACTCATTGGATTAGCCTAGTGAGGAGGAGACCAGCTCTTCTTCTAGTGTGGAAACATCATTGCTGCATCTGCTCTGTGTCAATACTCCACCAGCCTGACAGGCATGTGATGGCAAAATCAATGGCTCCTACACCTTCTGTTCACTGAGGCTCTTTTATCGCCATATATGTTGTGGGTAATAGGTTGGCCATGGCTGTTAGAGTCTTTCTGAGACTTCCTGGTTGCAAGTTGCATTGCCTTGGACTGCTAATTGCCTTGTGGTAGACATGCTGGTCTTTGCTTGATTTTTTTTTTTTTTTAACTACTCTACCACATTTTTCAGAACTTGAGAATAGAAGGTTTGAGGCAGATGTGTACAAAAAAAGGAAAATAAACAACAGGCAGTGTAAATCTATCCTCAAGTGCTGCAAATTAATAAGCAAAATAATGTTACCACCACTTTGGGGGTCTGAGCAAATCCTGTGTATAAAATGGCTGTTGTAGAGCAAATAAGAATTTATGTCTCTGGTATGCATATTGAGAAAGACTTTCACTTATTATATAGCAAATAAAAATAGAGGACCTAAAATAGACTTA
This sequence comes from Trichechus manatus latirostris, assembly GCF_000243295.1. Lineage (NCBI taxonomy): Eukaryota > Metazoa > Chordata > Mammalia > Sirenia > Trichechidae > Trichechus > Trichechus manatus. The sequence goes on along the minus strand of NW_004443977.1, from coordinate 6,467,258 downwards.
GAGTTAGCTGGTTCAGTTTCTGGCTCATTATAGAACTTCATTCAGTGTTTTGTTGATGGTGGTTGGATGGATGGATAACTAGATGGATGAAAAGATTGCCATCCCCCTGATATTTGTGAGACTTAAACATAATATCCAGAATAAATGTTCAACCTGGGCATTAAAGGGGTGTGAAGGAAGTGGACACTATACTTCTCCAACATCATCTTTTTCTATTTTTCTATCCCCAGGTAAGAAGAGGGCTAGTGTGGATAACTCAAAGACAAGGGCAATTTGGAAGTGATAGAGCTATAGAAAGGGTGCTGACAGGAAAGGGCTTGAAATTCAGGATTCTGGGTCTCAGATATTTCCACCTCTCCATCTCTTTCTACCAAAAGCATGACTTAGTTAGATCATTCAACACCCTAGTTTCTAAAACACTGTTTGATTAATGTGTGGGATAATCAATGTACCTCTCAAAGCTATTTAGATATTTGAATTACAGCAGTTGAACCAAAGGACTGTTCACATTGTATGGAAATCTTTTTATGGTATTAATAATGAAATCTTGCAACAGCAACTCATGCCTGAACCAAATTTGACCATTTGAATGTCCAAGGGAACAGTTAAAAAAAAAAAGCCAGGTGCCATTTAGTCGATTCTGACTCATAGTGACCCTATAGGACAGAGTAGAACTACCCCATAGGGTTTTCAAGGAGCAGCTGGTGGATTTGAACTGCCAACCTTTTGGTTAGCAGCCGAGTTCTTAACCACCGTGCCATCAGGGCTCCAAGGAAACACTTTACACAATATAAACTCATGTCATATAAATTAAAGGTATAGCTTCTTTTAAATACTGAGGGCTTCTAAATACTTTTTTTTTTCTTGTAATAACATGGTTACCGGAGGAAAAATGGAAGATGCAGAAACACACAAAGAAATGAAATTATTTGTTATATTTCCTCTCAGAGATAATGAGGCATACGATTCTAGTGCCTATCAATATTCATGTTCCTTGTCTTCCCTTGGATATACTGCAAGAATACATTTCCCAGAACTTTGCACTTAGGTAGGGCTGAGTTCTGGCCCAATGATGTATAAATGGAGGTGACGTATGTCAATTCCAGGCCATGCTTCTAAAACCTTCTTCCTTCATCTACCTAATGGATGCATAAAAGATTCTAAGTCCCTAGAAGATGGAAGACGCCTGGGTCCCCAAGTAACTGCATAGATAAGAGTACTCTCCAACGCTGTGTTGGACTGTGATATAAACAAAAAATAAACTTCTGGTGTTAAGCCACAGACACTTGGGGGTTGTTTATTACAACAGGTAGTCAACTGTGACTAATGTAATCACTAACATTTTTACTATATTTCCTTTCAATCTTTCTTCTATGTATACATTCTATACAATTTGGTCACACTGAAAGCATAGTCTTGTATTATGATTTTTCATTTAATATTAGATCATAAAGATTTTCTGTTTTATCATAAACTCTTCATAAATGCATAGTATTCTATTGTATGGCTATATTATGATGTATATAACGAACACTCTATTTTTATATAATTAAGTAGTAGCCAGTTTTTCACTATAATGATATGATGAGCATGTTTATGCATAAATCTGTGTACACGTATCTTTTTATTTTCTTTATATAGATTTCTAGAAATAAAATCACTGTGTCAAAGAGTAAATACTGTAAGTATCGGTTTAGATATATATTGATAAATTACTTTCTCCAAAGGTTATAAAATTTGCATTCCCATCGTTAAGTGTTACAGGGTGCTTACCTTATCACATGCTCACCAATGTCAAGAATTATCATAATGAGCAGTTTTAACTAAAATTTCTTTTCTTAACATACAATAGCATGCCCTTGACCACAGGGTTAACAGACCATAAGAAAAGTGATCCTCACAATATGTGCAACTTTGCAGATTATCTACTTTTTAAGTAGTAGAGTGGCACACTCACAAAGTTTGAAAATTCCAGGGTATGAAGGGCAAATTCTTCAAGAATAGGAAATCACTTTAACAGTGTACGCTGTTCAAAATCCATTAGAGTGAGGCCAAAGAACTGGGAGGTAATAACTGAATAGGGCCCTGAAGGATAAATTGGGAGCCTGCCATTGAGACAGGAGGGCAAATGACATTACAGATGGAGAACTAGATATGCAAATACATGAAGGCATAAATGAGCAGGCCAAGCTTGGAAAAGAACAAGTCCATCTGTGTTTTCAGAGCATGGAATGGTGGTACAGGAGCTAAGACTAAAAAGAAGTGGTGGACTGGGAGGAGTCATGCATGCCTTGCTAAGGAGCCTGGAATTTTCCTGCAACTAATAGAAGAAAGATATGATCATAACTGACTCGTTTTAAGAAACATAAATAACTTTATACCACATACAAACTACAGTATAGATATTATTTTATTTAATTCTGAAAACAACTCCACAAGGTAATTTATATTATCCACATTTTGGAGATGTCATGTTGAAATAGAGGGCCAGCATTCAGTAGCTTATGTGGAAGAGTGGAGATTTTAATCTAGATCTTTCTGGCTTCAAAGCCTATGATCTTTTCATTGTACTATGTTGCCTTCTATGCTGTGATGATCTGGATGATATATTGGGAAGGGAAAATGACGTCCTTAATCAGCTAGCTCTAGGATAAAATAGGTCAGCAGTTTGAATCCACCAGGCACTCCTTGGAAACCCTATGGGACAGTTCTACTCTGTGCTATACGGTCCCTATGAGTCAGAATCGACTGGACAGCAATGGGACTTTTTTTTTTTTTTGGTTTAGGATAAAACAATATTCAGATGACACAACTTTGCTTGCTGAAAGCAAAGAGGACTTGAAGCACTAACTGATGAAGATCAAAGACTACAGCCTTCGGTATGGATTACACCTAAACATAAAGAAAACAAAAATCCTTACAACTGGACCAATAAGCAACATTATGATAAATGAAGAAAATACTGAAGTTGTCAAGGATTTCATTTTACTTGGATTCACAATCAATGCCCAGGGAAACAGCAGTCAAGAAATCAAAAGATGCATTGCATTGGACAAATCTGCTGCAAAAGACCTCTTTAAAGTGTTGAAAAGCAAAGATGTCACCTTGAAGACTAAGGTGCGCCTGACCCAAGCCATGACATTTTCAATCTCCTCATATGTATGCAAAAACTGGACAATGAATAAGGAAGACCAAAGAAGAATTGATGCCTTTGAATTATGGTGTTGGTGAAGAATATTGAATATACCATGGACTGCCAGAAGAATGAAGAAGCCTATCTTGGAAGAAATACAACCAGAGCGCTTCTTGGAAGTGAGGATGGCAAGACTTGGTTTATCTCACATACTTTGGACATGTTATCAGAAGGGACCAGTCCCTGGAGAAAGACATCATTCTTGGTAAGCTAGAGGGCCCATGTAAAAGAGGAAGACCCTTGATGAGATGGATTGACACAATGGCTGCAACAATGGGCTGAAGCATAACAACAGTTGTAAGAATTGTTTCATTCTGTTGTACATAGGGCCACTATGAGTCAGAATTGACTCGGCGGCACCTAACAACAACACAATATGATAAAACAGTGTTGAAAAAGCTTAGACCATAGAAAACACATTTTCAAGAAAGAGGAACTGGATTAAAACGGCAGGTGACTGATGGCCTCCACAAGAGATTTCCAATAAGAAGTAGAAAATTGGGTGAGAGTTGAGGGTGAAAGCCGGATTACAGAGAGTAGCAGAGTAAATGAGAGGTGATATATAGAAATGGTTTAAAAGTATAGTTGAATCCCTTCCATAGTATTTTTCTCCAAGCCTTTCACACAACTGCTGTGACCACTAATCATAATCTTTCAAGATTACAATGATTGCACAATTGATAAAACTGAAAACTATGTTGTGGATGCATAGACATATTTCCATTTGTCATCAAAATATTTCAGAGAAGAGAAACTGTGTCATAACACTAGGAATTAAGAGCAGATATTCAAAACAGTAGGAAAGTCTCAACTGCAACAAGATGGTAACAGATTTCCAAGACATCTCTGAAACATTGCACTAAAGTCATTCTATCTACATCCAGCCATTGCAGCCATTTGCTCCAAGTCAGAAACAAATCTTTTTTTATTTTAAGGAAAAATACACAGAACATATCTGAACTACTTACAAGTCAACCAAGGTACCACTGAATAAATTACTCATACTATGGACTAAGCTAATTATACTGGTACTAATGCTTTATGAGAAAACTGTAAAGACTATAAAATGACTCTGAATGAAGTCTTTAAGAGGCCCCCAGATGCAGTACTTATAGTTTATAAACTTCTCACTATCCTTACTGAGGATAAGATCATCCCCTAAATTGGCCTTGTCTATTGCTATTAATAGTTGCTCATTAATGCTATGACTGTAGATGCTCAATCATCAATGATCCAAATAGTTTGTTATATAATTTAGAATTTCTGTTATCCTTCAAATTCTTGAATTTTCTAGCATTTTAGAATTTTCTTGCAGAGATTTTTGCAAGGATTTTACATTCATCAGTAGGCAGAAATTACTCTAAATATTTCCAGTAGGAGAGTTTAATACAGGATATTTGTTAAACTGGTAATGGAAGATCTGAGAAGGCAAGCAGAGGATGGTGAGAAGAACAGAGATTAGTAAAAGTAGGAAGCCACTACTACTAGAAGGAGGAAGGGAGAAGTCAGTATTATTGAAGTTCCAAAGTCAAGACCATTTAATGCAGAATGGAAACGTGGCAGAATACCCAATGGGAGCTGAAGCCACAGAGGAGACCCATCCCCTGTGTCTTAGTTATCTAGTGCTGCTATTACAGAAATAACGTAAGTGGATGGCTTTAACAAACAGAAATTTATTCTCTCACAGTTTAGGAGGCTAGAAGTCTGAATTGAGGGTGCCAGCTCCCAGGAAAGTCTTTCTCTCTCTGTCTGCTCTGGGGGAAGGTCCTTGTCATCAACCTTCCCCTGGTCTAGGAGCTTCTCAGGCCAGGGACCCCAGATCCAAAGGACATGCTCCATTCCCAGTGCTTCTTTCTTGGTGGTATGAGGTCCCTCTCCTCTCTGCTCAATTCTCTCTTTTATGTCTCAAGAGAGTGACTCTAGACACAACCTAATTCTGTAGATTGAGTCCTGCCTCATTAACATAACTGCCTCTAATCCTGCCTCATTAACATCATAGAAGTTAGGATTTACAACACATAGAATAATCACATCAGATCACAGAATGGTGGACAATCATACAATACTGGGAATTATGGCCTAGCCAAGTTGACATATATTTTTTGGGGACACAATTCAATCCATAACACCCCATTAGAGATGTTGCTGGAGGCAGAGAGAGAGGAGGAGAAATACCTTGTAACCCCCCTTCCTCCTGCCCTCAGTCTCTCACTTGTGCCTTCTATTGGCCAAACCAATCCAGAAGCCAGAGTGCAAGGGAACCTGGGATATTCATTTCTCCCCAATACAGAGAAGGATGGGGAATAAATCTGAGCTCAAACCAGACAAATGACTGGCAAAATGTGTTAATACGTCAACAATATGTTAATCCTGGGATCAAAGAAAAGCTGAATTCACAGAAAAAACTCATAAGTATTGAAAGAAGAAAAATCTTGGCTTCACAAACAAAGTTCCTCATATCCGCTGATAACATTAAAATACTAATGTCTTCTTAGGGAAGAAAAAAATGCTGATAATCTCATAAAAGGAGGACACAGCAGGCATACAAATGATGAGGAAGGTTTTGGAATGTGAACTTCCACTGGCACTTTCTTGGGTTACTCTATCCCTGCTGTCAGCATTTAGGCAACTGAGATAAGTATGTGCAATACCGGAGGTAATCTAAAGCTAAGCAAGACTAAACCTTCCCAGAGCTCTGCATTTTATGCTGTTTTTCTTCCTCAGAAGTTTGCCATTGTTAGATTGCTTCACAATTTATTAGAAAAAAACATTCTATGGATCTGGTCTCAGCATAATGTTACTTACTGAAATGTTATATCATCATTTGCTTCCCAATAAAGATGAGTTTCATATGTTGAGAATTAGCCATAATTTCTTACCATTGGTTCTTCCACTTATGGTGAGAGAGTTATGTTGTTGTTGTTAGGTACCATAGGATCGGTTCCGACTCATAGCGACAACAGAACGAAGCATTGCCTGGGCGTGCACCATCCTCACAATCATTGTTATGCTTAAGCCTATTGTTGCAGCCACTGTGTCAGTTCATCTTATTGAGGGTCTTCCTCTTTTTCGCTGGCCCTCTGCTCTACCAAGCATGATGTCCTTCGCCAGGGACTGATCTCTCCTGATAACATGTCCGAATTATGTGAGACATAGTCTTGCCACCCTTGCTTCCAAGAAATATTCTGGTTGTACTTCTTCCAAGACAGATTTATTCATTCTTTTGGCAGTCCATGGAATAGTCAATATTCTGTGCCAACACCACAATTCAAAGGTGTCAATTCTTCTTCGGTCTTCCTTATTCATTGTCCAGATTTCGCATGCATATGAGGCGATTGAAAACAACACAGTTTGGGTCAGGTGCATCTAAGTCTTCAAGGTGACATCTTTGCTTTTCAACACTTTAAAGAGGTCTTTTGCAGCAGATTTGCCCAATGCAACGTGTCTTTTGATTTCTTGACTGCTGCTTCCATGTGCATTGATTGTGGATCCAAGTAAAATGAAATCTTTGACAACTTCAATCTTTTCTCCATTAATCATGATGTTGCTTATTTGTCCAGTTGTGAGGATTTTTGTTTTCTTTATGTTGAGGTGCAATCCATACTGAAGGGTGTAGTCTTTGATCTTCCTCAGTAAGTGCTTCAAGTCTTCCTTACTTTCAGCAAGTAAAGTTGTATCATCTGTATAACACAGGTTTTTAATGAGTCTTTCTCCAAACCTGATGCCCTGTTCTTCTTCACACGCATACCCAAAAAACCAAACCTGTTGCCGTGGAGTCGATTTTGACTCATAGAAATGCTGTAGGAGAAGGTAGAACTACCCCATATGATTCCCAAGGCTGTAAATCTTTACAGAAGCAGACTGCTACATTTTCTCTGATGGCAGGGCAGGTGGGTTGGAAACTCCAGTCTTTCGGTTAGCGGCTGAGCACTTAATCAGTGCTTCACCAGGGCTCCTGAGCTATGTAGAGTAAAGAAAATAATGGCATCTGGCACCGAGGCACTAAGTGCTTCAAGAATACCATCAACAGCATGAGTTCTTTCTGAAGTTAGAAGCCTGCCAACTGCTTTCTTAATTTGCACCAATGCAAACCTTGTTTGAGACTTTTTTTGTAAGATTTATCATGAATTATGTCCTTGTCTGTGCAGCACTGGCACTATGTGTGCAGTGCTCTAGAGGTGTTCTCTATTTACCTATGGTGTAATTAAAAGAATGATATTTAATGTTGATGTTCAGAGCTAATTGTCACTGGAGATCCCTAAAGAGATTGCGCCACTTCCAGAGAAAATGTTGATGTTAGAAAATGTATTTGAAGCATATATTCTGCCTGAACAAGTTGGATAACAACCTGCCCATAGTTCCAACTTTACTTCATGTTATGAATTGAATCGTGTCCCCCCCAAAATATGTGTGTCATCTTGGCTGGGCTATGATTCCCAGTATTGTGCAATCGTCCACCATTTTGTCATCTGATGTGGTTTTCCTATGTGTTGTAAATCCTACCTCTATGATGTTGATGAGGTAGGATTAGCAGCAGTTATGTTGATGAGGCAAGACTCCATCTACAACATTAGACTGTGTCTTAAGCCAATCTCTTTTGAGATATAAAATAGAGAGTCAAGCAGAAAGACATGGGGACCTCACACTACCAAGGAAGCAGAGCAGAGTGCATCCTTTGGACCTGAAGTTCCTGTGTGGAGAAGCCCCTAGATCAAGTAAAGATTGATGACAAGGACCTTCTTCCAGAGCTGACAGAGAGAGAAAGCCATGCCCTGGAGCTGGGACCCTGAATTTGGACTTCTAGCCTCCTAGACTGTGAGAGAATAAATTTCTCTTTGTTAAAGCCATCCACTTGTGATATTTCTGTTATAGCAGCACTAGATGACTAAGACACTGCATAACAGTGAAGGAAAAGAAATTCCTGCCACTCACAGTTCATTCACAAAATAATAGTAATGGCTAACATTTACTGAGTACCTACTGCATACAGGTTGCTATTGTATGCACTATGCATGTATTAACTCCTTTAAACCTTCTAACAAGTCTATCATTTTCATTTTGGAAATGAGGAAACTGAGGCAGAAAAATTGAGTACCTTGCCCTGAAATCCCAGATCCAGTGTTAAAGACAGAATTTGAACCCAGGCAGTCTGGCTCCAAAGTCTGTACTATTAAATAATCTGCTCTCACCCTTTCTCTTCTGTGAGATGTTTATTACATTGTCTTGCTTGCCTTCTTATGAACTTTCAGAGAGTGTTTGAAAGCTTTGGCTTGAAGTTTTGCCTAGTGAACTGCAATTGATTTGATGTCACAATGGTATAAAACATTGCTGCCTATAAGCCCCCTGCTTGTCTATTTGCTCAGTAGTCCATACGGGTTTTTCAGGACTGTTTCAAGGGATGAACTACATTATTGACATAGAATCCTTAAAACACCTGGAAATACCCCCATATACAAACCTGGCAGTCATACCAGCTAGTTGCACCATACAGATTACTGTAAACAGTTATTCCTGGTAATGGGGCTGCATTTACCTTAATAAAGTTTCAGGATTTTGTGGACTGGAATCTTATCTAAGCTGACAAAATTAGAGGAAGTCAGGCCAAAATGGTGACGCTGACCTCGAAGTGTTTGTCTGAGAAGTTGGCCAACATGCCTTAAAAAGTTTTTCCAACTCATCTTCTGACTCGTAGGTCAACAGCAGGAGCCATCTTGTTGAATTATAAATGTGGAACTAACTCAAGACTTGTCGCAACCATATGCTTCCAGCCTACCTGAGGACTTACACAATAAATAAGAACATAAGTTAGTTACTGCTATGTCGGTACTGACTGCTTACTCAGCTACACCACAAAAATCACATTTATTAGGACTACAGAGATAGATCAAGGTAAGCACTGGATCATTCTAGATTCATAGCAGATAGATGGTGGGGGGGACATCATTGAATGTGTTCCTTCAAGGGCTGAACTAATGAAAGTATTTTCCTCTGAGCTAATTTATTTCTTTTTCTCGACTTCTGGGGACTCACAGAAACCATAGAACAATAATTATCTGGCCACTTCCTATTCCGAAGCGGTCTTACTTATTTCTATTCTCAAGACGTTCTCACAAAGGGAACTTTATACTCAATATAAGGGGAGATGTGTTAAGTATGTCAGGAATTGTTATGGTGCAGCATTAGGCTTTTGATATCCAATGGAACTCAAATTATACGAGCAATGTGATTTTTATAGTGTTAAGAAACCATCTTGTTGAAGCGTGTTCTAGTTATCTGTTGCTGTTGTTAACTGCCATCAAGTTGGCCCTTGACTCATCGTGATTCCATGCACAGTGGGATCAGACCGTTGTGATCCATAGAGTTTTCTGTGGCTATTTTTTGGAAGTAGATTGCCAGGCCTTTCTTTCTAGTCTGTCTTAGTTTGGAAGCTCTGCTGAAACCTGTTCAACATTACAGCAACATGCAAGCCACCACTGACAGATGAGTGGTGGCTGTGCTTGAGCTGGATTGGCCAGGAATGGAACCCAGGTCTCCTGCATGGAAGGGAAGAATTCTACCATGGAACCCCGCTACCCTCTCTAGTGATCTATGACTATGTAATAAATTACTTCAAAATTTGGAGGCTTAAAACAATGACAACATTTGTTTTGCTCACAAATCTAATCTGCAATTTAGGCAGAGCTCAATGAGGATAGCTGATCTTTTTTCCACTTGGCATCTGCTGGGGTGGCTGGAAGGCTGGGGGCTGAAATCACCTGCAGATTTGCTCACTCTCATAAATGGTCAGCTGAGATCTTAGCTGGAATTTTTAGCCAGAATATTTACACGTGGCCTTCTCACGTGACTTCGACTTCCTCACAACATGGTAGCTGATTCCAAAGGCGCAAGTGCCCAAGCAAAAAATAGAGAGCCAGGCAGAAGCTGGATTTCCTTTTACATTCTAGCCTCAGAAGTCATACAGTGCCATACCTGTCACATTCTGTTGGTTGAGGCAGTTACAAAGATCCATGTAGGTTCAAGAGTAGAAAACATAGACCCCCCACCTCTCAATGGAGGCATGTCAATACCACATTGTAAGAAGAACATGTAGGCAGGCTATATATTGGCGCAGCAATCTTTGAAAAATACAATCAGCCACAAAGACCTATTTGTTTTGTGCATGTATTTTTACTAGGTCCAAACAGAACAATACCACTCTCAGGGAGTCCTGCCTTACAGCTTCTTCTTTTTTTTTTCCTAAGGATACCCATGTACCCATTTTCCTCATTCAAACTTCTATCTCCTTTCTAGATTCAAAGAACAGATTAAGCCATTTTCCTTTACTTTAATATTGGGGTAAAACTCCATATAAAGTATATGAAGGACTTTAGGCCATATCACTAACAAAGTTGCAAGTGTAACAGACAGTACTTTTTTATGTGTGAAGCTTCTGGGTGATGCAAAAGGGTAACATGCTCAGCTGCTAATTGAAAGGTTAGAGGTCCAACCATCCAGAGGTACCTCAGATGAAAGGCCTGGCAATCTACATCCAAAAATTCAGCCATTGAAAACCCTATAGAGCACAGCTCTACTCTGACATACATGGGGACACCATGAGTAGGAATCAAGTCGACAACAACTGGTTTGGTTTTTCTATGTGCATGGTCTTCAGGATAATTTTTGTAATGAACCAAGGGAAATGCAAAGGGTATATGGACTAATATTTAATATTTGTGATTAACTTTCAATATTATGTAAATTATATTACAAACCACTTGCTGAATGTCTATGCATTTTTGTTTGAAAATAGTGGTATTAACATTTTCCACTCATATCCTTGGGGTGTTATGAAAATTATCAAGTTAATGCGTGTAATGTGTTTGCAATGTGAAATTAAAGTAACTACGCAATTAGAGAGTAACCATTCTATTATCTTCAATTTGGAGATAATGAATCACGGATTCCATCATACATTTGTCAGCAATCCACTGAGCTGAGATGCTCTGGCGAGATTCACCATGATTGACAGTATGTATATTACAAAAAGAACAAGAGCTGGAACAATATTTCAAATCAATACTCTGTTCATCTGAGGATGGAATGATTTAAACTTTATAACTTTTGTAAATGATTCGCTTCAGCCTAGATTTTGCTAATTGTGCTATCAGATTCTATCAAATATTTTGGAGTAAGGAAACAAAATATCATGGTTTGTCTTAAAAAGATCAGATCTCTGTGACTAACATAATAGCAAAGACAAGTAAAGAAACCCATTGCCCTGCCTTTAATTCAAAGAACATTACTTAGTGAAAGAAAAATAAATCCTACTAAAGAAAGAGAGTTGTTACTCTAAAACCTAGTCAGTGTCCTAAAAAATAAGGAAAGGCAAAAACTCTTGGCCTTAAGGGCAAAATTCTGCATGACTGCTGACAATAGTAAAATTCTATCATATCTTTTAAGTTGATAACATTATAAAGAAAGAAAGAGAAAGCAAGAAGGAAAGAAAATCTGCTGCATTTGTTTAGGAAAAATTTGCCAAAACAGTGTTGCTTTGAATGAGACTGGTCTGAACATTTGTTGATGAGAACTGAAGGGTATTTTTTTTTCCAAAGTTATTTTGCTTGTTTTTAGCTTTGTAGTATCTGCACTTAAAAAAAATTCCCTTGGTAACTATAAAGGCTATTGCTTAAACCGGGTAAATTTGGAGCAAATTATTTATGAAAGTGTTATAAAAACAAAAAGGACTTGAATAAGGCCATCTTTAAATTTAGAAGCTATAAATTTTTAATGGTTGCATATAAAAAAAATTCTTTTAGCAAGGCCAAAATTGTTAGTGAGTCAAGATAGTTTTCTCAAATGGGTGTCTGAATTTGCAGGAAGGAGTAAAAGAATAAACAGCTAAGGGGCTGAAATCTTACAGGTTTATGCAAGACAAATAATACAAATTGGCTGAGCACTACCTACAACATATTAACAATAAGACCTGTCATACACACATAGAAGTTAGTTTTATTCTAACAGTAGTACTTGGTGTACAGAGATGTATAATGATAAGGAAGAGAAGAAGGAGACAGGGTCATAAAAATTTTAGGACCCAATGTCTTAAATATTATTTGTATCCAATATATTGCCTTATTCCTGGATTGAACCAGTGTTTCTGGAAATCCTTCCCCCTAAGATGACAATAAGGAGCCCTGGTAGTGCAGTACGAGGAGCCCTGGTGGAGCAGTGGTTAAGCTCTCGGCTGCTAACTGAAAGGTCATTGGTTGGAACCTATCAGCTGCTCCACAGCAGAAAGATTACAGCCTTGGAAACCCCGTGGGGCAGTTTTTCTCTGTCCTACAGGGCTGCTATAGGTTGGAATCGACTTGATGGCAACGGGTTTGGTTTGATTTGGAAGATGACAGTGCTTAGCTAAACTGAGAGAAGAAATCAGCTATGATGTTTGAAAGAAAAAAAAACAAGGAAGAAGGAAGAATGTAGGAGAATCAGTAGTGAGATGAAGGAAGGTCAAAATGAAGGAAGGGAAAGAGAATTGGGTAATAAGCAAGAAAGAAAAAAGGCAGAGGCAAAAAAATGAGAACAATGTAAGTAAGCCAAGCTTCGGCAGACTAGGCCCACGGGCCAAATCCAGCCCATCTCCTGTTTTTTTTTTATGGCCTGGGCTGAGAATGGTTTTTACATTTTTAAATGGTTGAAAAATATCCAAAGAAGAACAATATTTTGTGACATAGAAAAAGTATATGATATTGCTGGTGGGAATGCAAAAATGGTAGAGCCTTTGTGGAAAACAATGTGGAGGCTCCTAGAAAACTAAAAATAGAATTACCATATGACCTAGCAATTCACTTCTAGGTATATACTCCTAAAGACTTGAAAACAGAAACTCAAAAAGAGACTTGTACACCAATGTTTATTGCAGCACTATTCACAATAGCCAAAAGGTGGAAACAACCTCAATGCCCATCAACAGATGAATGGATAAAGAAAATGTGGTACATATATACAATGGAATACTACTCAGCCAAAAGGGGAAATGAAGTCTTGATACATGCTACAATATAGATGGAGCTTGAAGACATCATGCTGAGCTAAATAAGCCAATCACAAAGGACAAATATTGTATGACATCACTTATATGAAAAGACAAAAAAAGGCAAATTTGTACAGAGACCAAAGTTTATTAGTGGTTACCACGTGTGGGAGGGAGAGGGAAAGGGGGGGTTAACGGTGATGGAAAAATTGCATTGATTAAGGGTAGGGTTGCACAGCCAATTATTGTAATTGCTGTCAGTAAGCACATCTGTAAAAAGTTGAATTGGCAAAATTGTGTGATATATTTACAACGATGACAAAAAAAAAAAAGAGTAGCTGCTGAGGCTGCTTATGTAAAATCAAATATTTCATGGGATTTGGTTCCTTGGTTTGCAGGTTTAGGGTCATGGTTTCATGGGACATCTCAGTTAATTGGCCTAATAATGTATTTAGTGCTGCTATTCTACCTCCTAGTTTGTTGCTTACTGTCTGGAGTCTTAAAAGCTCACAAGCAGCCATTCAGGCACAACAATTGGTCTCTATTCACCTGGAACAACAGAGGAAGAAGGAGAGTCAAGAATAGGAGACTGATATGTAATGTGTGGCTAATTGCTTCCATGAACAACTGCCTCTTTTGCCATGAGACCAGAACTGGAAGAGGCCCAGCTACCATTACTGAATATTTTGATCGAAGATTCCATGGAAGGATCCTGATCAAAAGGGGGAAAGTGCAGAACAGAATTTAAAATTTTATACAGACTTTCTGGAGCCATGGAGGCTGGATGAACCCCTGAAACTATTGCCCTGAGATAATCTTTAAACCTTAAACCAAAAACATCCCATGAAATCATCTTAAAACCAAACAGTAGTTTAGCTTCATTAGGAAAAAAGTCTGCCTTGAGTATTATGCTCTTTTAAGAACTATCTGTATGGGATCAAATTGATAACAGCAACTAGAAAAATTAGATAGGAACCTTAGGGGACAGTGAGTTTATATTAATGAGGGAGGAATAACTTAGAAAAGGAGGGTTTGAATGGTTGCATAACTTGAAGAACGTAATCAATGTCACTAAATTGTACATGTAGAACTGCTGAACTGATATATGTTTTGCTGTCTATATTCTCAACAACAACAAAATAAAAACAAAAATAAACCAAACATCAGAAATGCAAGCATTCTTAATAAGTTAATTTTCTTCAATTGTAAATATGCAATTTCTTTGATTATTATTCATGAATTAAAACTATAGCATAAATTTGCTTACACATCAAAAAAAAAGAAAAACCTGTTCGAAACTCAAATTCTGGTGTCCACAAATAAAGTTTTATTTGGAACACATCTAGTTCCATTCATTACATATTGTCCCTGGTTGCTTTTGTGCTAAAATGGCAGATTTGGTTAGTTGTGATAGAGACCATATGATACTTAAAGGCCGAAATATTTATTATCTGGCTCTTGCAGAAAAAATCAGCTGATCCCTGAAGTAATCAATAAATATCTGTTAAATATCAACTATGTGCTCAGCACTACAGGAGGATGGAGGATACAACAGAAAAGAGAAAATCACAAAGATATGGTTCCTACCCACGAGAATTTACAATCTAGTTGAGAAGGGAAAAACTAGTAATAGCTGTTCTTCACAGTTGATTGCTAGGAACTACAAAAATTGCAATAATGTGTGGTTTATTTCTTCCTGGTTCTTGCTGAACATAATACCTTGTGTCTTAATCATCCAGTGCTGCTATAACAGAAATACCACAAGTGATTGCCTTTAACAGAGAAAAATTTATTCTCTTACAGTCTAGTAGGCTAAAAATCCAAATTCAGGGCGTCAGCTCTAAGGGAAGGCTTTCTCTCTCTGTCAGCTCTGGAGGAAGTTCCTTGTGATGCATCAGTCTTCCCTTGGTCTAGGAGAATCTCAGCGCAGGAACCTCAGGTCCAAAGGACCCGCTCTGATCCCAGCACTGCTTTACTGGTGGTTTGAGGTTCCCAACTCTCTGCTTGCTTCTCTTTCCTTTTATCTCTTGTAAGATAAAATGTGGTGCAGGGCACACCCTAGGGAAACTCCCTTTACGTTGGATCAGGGATGTGACCTTAGGAAGGGTGTTACAATCCCTCCCAAATCCTCTTTAACATAAAATTACAATCGTAAAATGGAGGACAACCACACAATACTGGGAATCATGGCCCAGCCAAATTGATACACACATTTTTTGGGGGACATAATTCAATCCATGACACCTTGTGAGTGATCATATTAGAATTCAGGCATCCAGCATACAACTCCTCCTACAAAACTCCTACTATATTTTTAACCTCTAGTTTAAGGTTATCATCTACAACAAACATACAAAATACCACAATTAGGGCTTGATCTTGAATGGATAATCCAGCAAAATCAGTCTCTCAGTAAGACAGTTCTTAAAAGAGATGAAAGCTTTGATGGAAGATGTATACAAAGGTCTGAGGATTAAATGTGACACTAAGTCATGTTGCTGATTCAAAGAGTTTGATGTGTAATACCTTTCCTGGACTAAAATAGAAATAAAACCCTCTAATGCTTCTTTTGCAATAAATTTCACCCTCATCCCAAATTAATCTCTCCTCCTCTTCATAACCTACAAGTACCCTCGGCCCAGACCATATCTAAATGGCAATGAGTCATGTCCAGAAAGAATTATAGTAGTATCTGCTCATTTCTTATATCAAAGTGACCAATGTCCATCCCACTTTCCCTTTTTTTATTTTGCTAGGAAGAGAGATGGTCTCATTTTGGCATAGTACTCACACTAACACTTAGTTTCTCAATGCAAACCGTATGTCCAAAGAGAGCTGACAGCCCTTATTGTGTGATCTAAGAGTTGCACTTGTTGCCTCGTAATGTTTCCCCCAGTGGAACTTCCTGCCTCCATAGGTGATATTCTCTCCATTAGAGTCACTCCTTTGTTTATGTTATATAATCTGGGATGAATCATTTTTATCTTTAGAAGTTTGTTGAAAGTCAGTACTGCATGGAGTGCTACACATGATTAAGGCATTATTAGGCATTTGTACCTTAGCAGAGATGAGTATATCAAATTTCTCTCCTATTTAATCTCTGGTTGAGATTGGTGTTCTGAGAGAATGGGACATAGAACATAAAAACTGATGAGCAGTTCAGGAGATGGGAGAGAGTGAGATGTCTAGAATATTGGACTTAATCTAAAGTAGATGACATGCTATGGGGAATGGAAATGAGAGTCCAGAAGGATGAAAAGAGGATTGGGATGATCCAATGGAGACGGGAGATGGGAGGGGACTGTGTAGAAACATCATTTAGCATTCCTTTATTCTCTGTCATCCATCATTAACAGTGGTCAGAATACCTCTTTTTTTTTTTTTTAATTACTGGACCCAAGGACCTGGCAAAACATAGAGGCACATTTACATTGGAAAATTTGAGAATTTAATTAAAACTACTTTTTACAAAGTTTTGTGCAGGGTTTAGGAGAAGCAACAAAGCATGGTACAGTACCCTAAACGGAGCCATTACCAGCCCTAGATCTGAAAACACAAGGGGAGGGAGACAGTATTAGAACCCAGATGGAGACCTTTTCTAACAGGAGCTGTGCTCTTTGGTACTTTGATAGAGGGACAAAGCCAACTCTCAGTGACCTGGCAGGGAGTAAGGTGGGAGAATAAACACCTGACCTTGCACCTTCCAACCTCCAATTTCCTTCCAGAACTTCCATTGGCCAAACCCAACCACTAACAGCAAGCACAATAGCAAGGAAAACTTACCTATTCTCAACAAGACAAAAGAAAGGAAAATCTGTTTCAGTCACCTTTTTATAGAAAAGTATGTATTTAATGGAGCCCTGGTGGTGCAATGATTAAGAGCTACGGCTGCTAAACTATTCCTCAGTTCAAAGTGAATTAGTGATCTCCTTGTCCTCTTCATCATTAGCCAAGCTTCAAACAGAGAGAGGATTTGTACAGGTGCTAGACTCTAGGATTAATATAACACATCATATTGAGACCAACCAAGTACGAATTTAAAGTGTCCCTAACTTTTAACAGATTTTCTTTAGTTGTTGCAACAGTATTCAATCAATTGCACCCAAACAACTGAACTATTTCAAAGCAAAAAAGGTCCATGAAAAATTATTTTAGATCGTAGAAACACTTGCCTTGATATCATATTCTCAAGTTACTTGAAAACATTATGCATTTGTATATATGTACAGGAACAAAGGACACACACATCCCTACAGCCAGCAAACTAATTGGAATTCAATAGCTACACAGTTTATAATTAAGTGTAAACAATGGAAACAATAGCATTGTCATGCTCAGACAGGTAAATAATTGGGATGTCAGTTCTATGCCATCAACCTACAAGTGATACAGTACTGAAATGAGATTCCAAGTTAGGTGGAAGATAGGATGTATTTCTAGAGCTATGTTTTCAGTAACCACTAACAAATAAAGGAGTGTAATATGGGATTTGTAGGAACCCTGGTGATGCAGTGATTAAAGTGCTTGGCTGCTAACCAAAAGACTGGTCGTTCAAACCCACCAGCTGTTCAGAAGGAGAAAGATGTTGCAGTCTGCTTCTGTAAAGATAGCTAGCCATAGAAACTCTATGGGGCAGTTCTACTTTGTTCTATAGGGTCGCTATGAGTAGGAATTGACTCAAGGGCAGCGGGTTTTTTTGGTTTAACATAGGATTAAATAACAAAAAAACCAAACCCGTTGCCATCGAGTCAATTCCAATACATAGTGACCCTATAGAACAGAATAGAATCTCCCCATAGGATTTCTAAGGAGCGGCTGGTGGATTTGAACTGCCAACCTTTTGGTTTGCAGCCAAACGCTTAACCTCTGTGCCACCAGGGCCCCATTGTCGGATTTAGAGGTCCTAAATATTAAAATCTGTACTTTACATAGAAAGGAGTCACTGTGTTTCAAAGTTCCAAGTCTTGAGTTTTTCCAATTCCAATTCCAATGTTTTCTATACAACAATTGCATAACCTAGTTAAAACTTTCAAGGAAAGGGTGTTGTTACTTTGTGGCTTTTTTTTTTTTTTTTTTTTGGTCTCTTTTACTATTTTAGCAAATGCTCTTTTTCTTTAACCATATAAGGGAATGAGTAAAGTCAAGGCAGTGGTAGACAATGAGTATTTGTTTTTTAAGGCATTGCATTCATTTCTGGAATGAAAAAAAGTTACTCTGCAATGGGATCAGACCTTTGAAACTTCACAGAAATTTACTGCAACTTCTGTCTTTGAACCCAATGTTCAAAGCACCAGAATCTTTGTAGCTGTTATTTTCAGCATCCCTATTCTAACAATCTACGGCAGGCAATGACGAGTCCCTATGTCTGTATTTGCCTTAGTTTAATGACGGCAAGGCAAAGACACAAACTTTTTTTATATCTGCTAAGTAGTTATTATTTCCTATAATCCAATATTCTCACTGATGAGTGACGGGATGTTAATTGGAGTTAAAGAAAAAAAGGCAATTTAAATTTATTTCAGTAAAATACAGTTTTTAAAAATCTAAAGAAAAAAAATCCAAGGATTTAGGAATTGCAAATCCCTTCTTCCTCTCCGTTAGTGCTGGCTATTATTGTGTTTTCTGTGTTTTCCTTCCTATGTATTTCCTTACACTTTTTCTACATAGGTGCATGTCTCAAAAGAATATTTAATGTTATAGTAGTTTGATCAGTAGCCCCCAAAATTCATGTCTGGCCAGAACCTCAGAATGTAACATTACTTAGAAATAGGGTCTTTGCAGTAGTAATTAGTTAAGATTAGGTCATAGTGAATTCGGGTTCGGCCCTAAATCCAATAACTGATGTCCATGTAAGGAGATGAGAGTACACAAGAGACACAGGCAGGGGAATTGCCACCTGAAGATGGAGGTAGAGATTTCAACGATGCAGCAATGAGGAGACACCAAGGATTGCCAGGAGCCACCAAAACCTAGGAAGAGGCAATGAAGAATTCTTCCCTAGAGCTTTCAGAGACAGCGTGGCCCTGCTAATGTCACAGTTTTAGACTTCTAGCCTCTAGAACTGTGAGAAAATAAATTTTTGTCTTTTTATGCCACCCTGTTTGTAATAATTTGTCACAGCAGCTCTAGGAAACTAATGTAGTTGTTTGGCATATTTTCAAACTTATTTATAAGTGGCATTATTCTAAGTGTATTCTTCGAACTTGCTGTTTTTGATCATTTTCATTGATATTCATCCATATTGATTAATGTTCTGATTCTTTCCTTTCTACTGCTGTATAGTATTCTGCCGTATTTATTTAGCCATTCTCCTGTTGATGGGCACATAATTTGTTTCCAATGTTTTGCTATTATAAACAAGGATGTAATGAAAATTAGTGTATATATTGTTTGTTCCTATGTGCTAAGGTTTTACTAAGATAGCTGAGGACCGCAATTGCTACATGTAGGAGTATGATGAAATCTTTTTTAAAATTATATTTTCTAACTGGTTTTGCTTTTATACAAGAAATACATCAAAAGTTACAAATTATTTTGTAACTGGGTCAATAGGCCAAACCTTAGTAGTGTAACTGTGTTTTAATTTCTATAGGTCATCTCTACAAATAATGATAATTTTGTCTTAACAGGAATGCCTGTACTATTTCATTGTTTAATGTGATGTTGGCTGTTTGCTTAAGATGAACATTCTTCATCATGTTTTGGAACTGCCCTAGGCCCAAGCTGAGTTTAGTTTTTTGTTTGTTTGTTTTTAATGAATTGGACATTGTGTCATCAAATAAATGCATTTTAAAAATCTATTGGCAGGTCAACATCGTGTAGTTTATCTTCTTTGATTTGCTGTAAAATTTTATTAACATACTTGCTAATACGGAAACATGTTTGTATTGTTGGAATAAACTCTGCTGGGCTATGGTGTATTATTATTTTGGCATAATACTAAAAACTACTTGCTATTGTCATCTTTGGAAATCCTGGTGGCATAGTGATTAAGAGCTATGGCTGCTAACCAAAAGGTTGGCAGTTCAAATCTACCAGGTGCTCCTTGGAAACCCTATGGGGCAGTTCTACTCAGAATCGACTCAACCGCAACGGGTTTTTTATGGTCATCTTTAAAATTGGCTCATGGTTGATATTTTCAACTGTTTGTCAGGTTTTGGTATTCAGGGATATGATAGTTTCATAAAATGAATTGGTATACTTTTCATCTTTCCCTGCATTGTAGAATATTTTAAATAGAATAAAAATTATCCATTTTTTTGTTAAGTGCTACAAACTCATCCATAAAAGTATCCAGGTTCAGCACCTTTTTTTTTTTTTTTGAAGTAGGCTTTCTTTAAAACAATATTTATATTTTACATCAATATAAGAAATACATGTCCGCTTATGTTCATTTTATTAAAAACTGTAAAGATAAGGATTGTTTAAAAGATTATAAAATCATCCTAATATCTCCTGTCAGAGATAACCACCATAAACATTTTTGTGTATAATTTTCTTATCATTGACAACTTCCTCACCCACACACATATACACCCACTTTCCCACCTTCCCCAACCTCTGACACAATGTAGATTTATTTCGCTGTTTTGTTACACGGCTTCTTTCTCTTTCTCTTAACAGTGTATCGTGAAATTTTCTTCATGTCAATAAATCTTTCTAATATCCTTTTTAAGGGCTGCAGTTTTTTCATAGTAAGGAGACTTTAAAATTTATTTACTCAATTGTGGAAGATGAGCTTTTAGACCGTTTTAGTCTATCTTTTATCATTACTGTCTCTCAAGAACATCTTTTCTCAGTTTGGTCCCTCCTTTTGACAGATGAACAATTTCACCTGTTCTATAATTAGCTCTGTGTGCCCATTCTTACATAAGCAAGGTGAAGTTTATCCACTACTATAGATTAAGCTGGACAATGAATAAAGAAGGCTGAAGAAGAATTGAAGCATGTGAATTATGGTGTTGGTGAAGACTATTGAATATACCATGGACTGCCAGAAGAATGAACAAATCTGTCTTGGAAGAAATACAGCTAGAATGTTCCTTAGAAGTAAGGATAGTGAGACTTAATCTCACGTACTTTGGACACATTATCAGAGAGACTAGTCCCTGGAGAAAGAAATCATGTTTGGTAAAGTAGAGGGTCAGCAAAAAAAGAAAAAGCCTTGACACAGTGGCTGCAACAATACGCTTAAGCGTAACAACGATTGTGAGGATGGCTCAGGACCCGCGAGCGTTTCATTCTGTTGTACATGGGGTCGCTATGAGTTGGAGCCTACTTGACGGCACCTAACAACAACAACATGGGTTACGATGTTTTTGTCAGACTCTGGAAGTGTTCCTGTTCAAATCTTTGATCAAAAAAAAGATAAAGGGAAAAATTGACACTGCATTCTCAAATGAGCAGCCCATTAGCTTGTGGACTAGGAAGGGAGTTCCTAGCCAGACACCAAGAGCTCTCCTCTGTTCAAGAGAAATTCCTTTTCTCCTTCATTGTGGCAGCCAGCTAGCTGGAGCAGTGCTTCCCTTTTCTTACTGGCACAACTACCCTCACTAGGAGTCAGCTAAGGGAGCTCTGGAATGGCCTAAGAATGGCCACCTACATCAAATGTGAGCTAAAATAATTTAACAACCATGGCAGGAATCAGGCTTTGTGTTGGCCATGGCCACTGTCACATGTATTTGCACCTCAAAGACCTCTTCAAAGCACACTCTTCCCTCCAGCTCCTACCCCTCTAAACTAGATGGTGCTAGTAAGGTTTTTCCACCTACTCTAATATCCAACTTTTTCTTATACAATAAATCACTGTTTGGTTGGTCCATAACTCAACCCAATCATTGTATGGCTCATGAATTCCATTCAGTTTTAACATGTGGATGACATCTTTTCCAGGCTTTGGCAATGGCACAGTGTTTCCCCTGCATTTCTATCCCTTTGAAAATTTTCATGTGAATTTAAGAAAAAAGTATTCAAACGTGTGCTTAAATCCCAATTTGAACCAGAAGCATTGCATTTTTTTCTATGTGAGAGGCTAAAATAAAATGCTCTACTTTAAAGAAAAAAATTATTTTCTGAAAGGAAAAGATTCCGTAACTAAAAAAATGCTTCATTAAGTTTTTTTTTTTTTTTTCCTACACTTTTCCGCTTTTTGGAATTCATTACATGGAGACAAGCTCTGATACCTGGTGTCTTAACTGTAGCATATTAAGATATTGTCTGAGTTATCTAGTGCTGCTATAACAGAACTACCACAAGTGGATGGCTTTAACAAATAGAAATTTATTCTCTCACAATCCAGAAGGCTATAAATCCAAATTCAGGGCGCCAGCTCCCAGGGAAGGCTTTCTCTCTCTGTCAGCTCTGGGGAAAGGTCCTTGTCATCAACCACCCCATGGTCTAAGAGCTTCTCAGCACAGGGACGCCAGGTCCAAAGGACATGCTCTGCTCCTGGTTCTTCTTGCTTGGTGGTAATGAGGTCCCTCTCCTCTCTGCTCAATTCTCTTTTATAACTCAGAAGAGATTGAATCAAAATACAACCTAATCCTATAGATTGAGTCCTGCCTCATTAAGAAAATTTCTTCTAATACTGTCTCATTAACATCATAGAGGTTAGGATTTATAACACATAGAATAATCACATCAGATCACAAAATGGTGGACAACCACACAACACTGGGAATCGTGGCCTAGTCAAGTTAAAACTTGTTTTTTAAATTTGGATGTGATGTTCCTTGTTTTTCTTAATTTTTTTAAATTGTACTTTAGGTGAAGGTTTACAGAACAAATAATTTCTCATTAAACAGTCAGTACACATATTGTTTTATGATATTGATTAACAATCCCACGACATGTCAACACTCTCCCTTCTCGACCTTGGAGGACCTTTTGTTTTGGAGAAAAATATACACAGCCAAAGTTACACCATTTCAAAAGTTTGTACATGTACAATTCAGTGACATTGATTACATTCTTCCAATTGTGCTGCTATTCTCACTATCCTTTTCCAAATTATTCCACCACCATTATCTTCAACTCACTGCCCCCTAGGCTTCCCATCAAAACTTTTGAGTTGCTGTTGTCAATTTGATCTCACATAGGTAATTCTTTTTTTTTTTTTTTTTTTTTGTACCTTAGATGAAGGTTTACAGAACAAATAGTTTCTCACTAAACAGTTAGTACACATATTGCCCTATGATAATGGTTAACAACCCCATGACATGTCAACACTGTCCCCTCTCAACCATGAATTCCCTATCACCAGCTTTCCTGTCCCCTCCTGCCTTCTAGTCCTTGTCCCTAGACTGCTGTGCTTCATTAGTCCTGTTTTGTTTTATGGGGCTGTCCAATCACCGGCTGAACGGTGAACATCGGGAGTGACTTCACCACTGAGCTAAAAGAGTGTTCAGGGGCCATACTCTCAGGGTTTCTCCAGTCTGTCAGGCCAGTAAATCTGGTCTTTTTTTGTGAGTAGAATTTTGTTCTACATCCATCTCCAGCTTTGTCCAGGACCTTCTGTTGTGATCCCGGTCAGAGCAGTCAGTGGTGGTAGCCAGGCACCATCTAGCTGTACTGGACTCAGTCTGGCGGAGGCCTTGGTAGCTGTGGTCTGTTAGTCCTTTGGACTAATATTTTCCTTGTGTCCTGTTCTTTTCATTCTCCCTTGCTCTGGAAGGGGTCAGACCAGTGGAGTATCTTAAATGGCTGCTTACAGGCTTTTAAGATTCCAGACTCTACTCACAAAGGTAGAATGTAGAACATTGTCCTTATAAACTGTGTTATGCCAATTGAGCTAGATGTTCCCTGAGACATGAGATGGTCCCCACAGCCTTCTGCCCAGCAATTCAGTCCCTCAGGGAGTTTGGATGTGTCTGTGGAGCTTCCATGACATTTCCTTGTACAAGTTGTGCTGGCTTCCCCAGTATTGTGTACTGTCTTACCCTTGACCAAATGACACATATTTTTGAGGGATAGAATTCAATCCATCATAGATATTTACTAAGGCTGAAAGTTCAAGGTGAACAGAGATCATGGTGTTTGTACCCAAAGCACATCACGCAAAATGAGTACTTAATAAATATTGTTAAATTAATTGAAAGAATAGCTATGCAGACACCTGCATCTGTACCACCAGGTAACACGCACAGTCCATGACAACTCCAGGAAAGGCTGGAGGAGAATGACCACATGAAGTGCTTCGATTATATCAGCAAGAAGTGGAGTACCATAAACCTAACCTGGGACTCAGGCCCATAATGATAAAACAAGTCATGGCAGAGTTCATATAAATCAGAACAAAGCACAATGTGCCATTTCCTCTATTTGAAATGTAGAAGCAGCTATGTGGTGGTGGGAAGGGGCAGAGAGAATTATTCTAAAATGATTTACTTCCCCCAAATCTATGAGACACATATTTTGGAATTCTGTCTAGAAGACTTGAGGTCCTTGGGTTTTAAGCTGAATGACTTCAGGAAATTGACATTTGGCCAGGAAATTTAAAGATTGCTTTCTTTATTAGGTAAGGATGTAATTTCTGAATTTACTAATGTTTTTGGAACATGAAAAGCATTTTCTCTGAAAAATCTAAATTATGAAATTTTTTTTTTTCCTATTTAAAAACATTTAAAATGTAGGGGTGGACTTTGTAAATGAAAATGCTAATATTCCTCTAAATTAATTCACTCTAAAAACCAATGTAGAGTATTGGTAATTGTCTTACATTTGAAATAGCTGACTGTGTAGAAAGAAATTTTTTCTTAAAAGAGAAATGTCTTTTCTATCAAAAAGTTTTTTTAAAAAGCTGTTAAGGAAAAAAAACTAAGAATGATATGATGTGATAGGATTTTTAAAGATAAATACATCCTATTTGGCAAATAATTATTGAGGGTCTTGTATATGACAAGGGAACCCTGGTGGTGCTTGGCTATTAACTGAAAGGTTGGCAGTTCTAACTCACCAACTGCTCTGCAGGAGAAAGATGTGGCAGTCTGTTTCCGTAATGATTTACAGCCTTGGAAACCCTATGGGGCAGTTCTACTCTGTCCTACAGGGTTGCTATGAGTTGGAAATGACTTGACAGCATACAACAGCAACATTATATATGACAAGTCCCTGGCATGTGCAAAACGTTAATGTGCTTTGCTGCTAACCAAAAAGTTGGAAGTTTGAGTCTATCCAGAGGATCTTCAGAAAAAAAGACCTGGAAATCGACTTCCAAAAAATCAGCCATTGAAGGTTTTTGGAGCACAGTTCTACTCTGGCACACATAGGTCACCATGAGTTGGAATTGACTTGACGGCAACTGGTTTGGTTTTGGTTAGTATATGACACATACTGATCAAGATTCTGGAGATTCCAGAGTAAATAACAAACATACAAAGAAACAAAAAAATCCCTATCCTCATGGAGCTAATATTTCAGTGGGCAGAGACAGACAATAAACAGAATAAATAAGTAAAAGTTATTACGGTATATGGTACCCTGGAGAAAACAAAGCAGGTGAGCAGCGTGGGGAGTGCAGAGTTTTGGGGTGAGGAGGGTCAGTAAGTTTCCTGTTGTTGCTGTAGCAAATTATGAAAAACTTAGTTTAAAACAACATAAATTTATTATCTTACAGTTTCAGAGGTCAGAAGGTTGAAATGTATTTCACTGGGCTAAAATCAAGGTGTCAGAAAGATTGTGTTTCTTCTGGATGTTCTAGGGAAGAATCTGTTTCCTTGTCTTTTCCAGCGTCTAGAAGCTGCCCACATTCCTTGGCTTGTGGCTCCATTCCAGCAATCATATAGCTCTGACCCCTGCATCTGTCATTACATACCCTTCTCTGACTAATCTCCTGCCTCCTTCTTATCACCCACCCAGATAGTCCAGGATAATCTCCTCATCTCAAGATCTTTAACATAACCATATCTACAAAGTCCCTTTTGGCATGCAAAGTAACTTATCCACAGGTTCCAGTGATTAGAACATGGACATCATTGGGGCCACTATTCTACCTACCGCAGGGGGAAAGTGCTATTTTAATTAGAGTTTCATGGATGGGCTTACTGAGAAGGTCACATCTGAGCAAAGACTTGGAGGAAGTGAGGGGGCCAGCCAAGAGGAGATCTGGGGGAAGAGCTTTCCAGCCACAGCAAACAGACTTCAAGCTGAGCAAAGGTCCTGAGGCGAGAGCACGCTGGCACAGTTGAAGAACAGTAAGGAGGCCAGTGTGACAGAAGAGGAGCAGGAGGGAGTGGAGAGAGGTTCGAGGCTGGGAGGGGAGCAGATGGCATAAGGCCTGCAGATCACAGCAAGGAGCTTGCCCTTTGTCTTAGAGGGACTGAGGAGTCTTTGCAGGTTGCTGAGCAAAGGAGTGACATGATCTGACTTATATTTTTAAATGATCAGTCTGGTGACTATGTTATAAATAGATTATATGTGGAAAAGGACCTCAGAAAGGAGGAAGCCCAGAGTCTGACTAGGAGACTGTTAGCATAATACATATGGGAGATGTTAGGTGAGGGGATATGTGGGATATTTGTGTAAACCGACATAAAAAGGACAAAATGAGATTTGTTAAGATGATCTCAAGGCTGGTAGTGGCAGTCAAGCTTGTGTGTTGTGGAGGGTGGGGTGGAAGGAAAAAGTGGGGGGTGTATATTCATACATACATATATATCCTATCCATCACAGGTCTCAATTCTTTCTGAGCCCTCATCAGAATCGCCTTTAATCTCCATAATTACACCAACAGTCTCTTCAAGGCAAACTAGGGCCTTACTATGAAGCAGATCAAAATTCCTCTAGCCTCTATTACCCAGTTCCAACATTCTTCCACATTTTAGGTATTTGTTTGAGAAGCAGCCCACTCCCGGTATCAGATTCTGTCTTAGTTATCTAGCGCTGGTGTAACAGAAATACGACAAGGAGTTGGCTTTAATGAACAGAAATTTGTTTCCCCATAGTCTAAGAGGCTAGAAGTCCGAATTCAGGGCACCGGCTCTAGGGGAAGGCTCTCTCTTACCGTCTCTGGGGGAATACCTCTTTCAGTTTCTGTAGACCTGGAATTCCTTGATTCCTTGGCAGTCTCCATGTGGTATATATCTTTCCCTTCCTTCGTGCTTGCTTTTTATGCCTAATTTGTTCTTTTTATATCTTAAAAGTGCTATAGTCTTATTAATATAACAAAAAAGCTCTATTCCCAAAAGTGATTACATCTACAGGTATAGGGGTGAGGATTTCAATACATGCGTTCAGGGCACACAATTCAATCTGTAACAACTAGCTGGGAACTTCCTCCACGTCCATGATCTTTCCCTCTGTGTAGAAGAATCTCTGCTAGCTGTAACATTCCTGGTCTTTCTTCCCATTCCTCCTACTCCCCAGGGTAAGAATGACTTACCCAATTGGTAAATTTGAAAAGAATAAATTAGGCATGTTCACTATGCCATCTGCTCACAGAGGTGCCTTTGGGAGGCCCGGCCCTGTGCAATACTGCCCTGGCCAGGGACTAGGTAGAAACGTTGACCCAGTTTTGTCGTTCATATTAGGAAGCCCACGTGACTCTAATGCCAAGTGACATTCTGCAACATAGGCTTTATCAACAATAAAGGTGATATTGGGCCCGTTATTATTTTTATTTCTCAGTTGGTTCAGAACCTAAGCAAGAAAGACATAATATTTATTGAGCCTCCAGAAGATCCCATCAATGGGGAAAGAAGTGTTCTTTCTACTGAGATTGCTAAATTAGTAGAATAGAAGCCTGAAGCTTCTGGTGGGCATCTTACTATTGTGTGTTTGGGGGTGGACAGGAGACTGACAGAAAACAAGCAAGTGCTGAGAAAAGTAGAGCCAGGAGTATTGGAAAGAGGCCACATCCTGATGATCCATATTAAACATCTGTATCCAGCTGTGCCTAATGTCTGTGACCTTTTCAGTTACAGGAGCCAATACAGTCCCTCTTTTGCTCAGGCCAGTTAGAGTTGGATTTTGGCACCTTACGATTGAAAGAGACCTGACCAGCATAGTTTAGGAATGGTCTATTTTTCTTAAATCTCAATCACTAAAACGTCTGCCTTTTTGATTTGTTTCTGAATTGGATAAAATGTAAATCAGAAAGTAACAAACCAGTGGCATGAGCTTAAGACTCTGGCCTGGAAGACAAAGTTCTTAGCTCCTCCCAGCCCCACGACCTTCAGAAATATTCTTGCTAGACCCCTGCAGAAGGATGGGGGGAGGGAGGAGGGGGCAGCTGAGAAGTAGAATGTTATTTCCCTAAATAATGGAAATGGTTTGGTGGGTAACTACATTACATTGTTTTTTGAGCTTTTGGTAGCAAATTGATTTTCTTCACGCTTGAATATATATTTTATTTTAAAATCTCTCATGATAATAACTTTAATAATGCATATTTGAAATTCCAGGAAAGAGTGGCACTTCTTATTTGGGAGAGTTAATGGAAACTGAAAGAAATGTGAAAGAAGTATTAAATATGTGTCCTTGAAGAAGATGTCAGAACAAAACATACATTAATTAAAAATTAATAGCATCACAAGTTAAAAACTGGTTTCTTGTTGTCTCACTAAACATTTTAGGAGTACAAACAGGTCTGTTACCACAGAAGAATTTCCTGAAGACTCTTTTATGAAGACTGAATTATAAAACTGAGACAATCATTCTAGGGCAAAAGAAAATCATACAGAACAACAGGGGGTGGGAATTTTACTGGAGTCTCCACTAAGATCAAGGCCATCAAGTCTAGCTCTGAAATGGGATACTCACTGTGCTATATAATTTAGCGATCACAAGGGAAGAAGACAATAGGGTTTAAGAGACCAGCAGGAAATCTATACACAGACAACTCACTTAACTGTGAAATTAGTTGTTTGATGGTTGGTGTGTCTGGAGTAACTCCACACATAATTATGCGCAGGAACAGGAAGAATTTACAGAAAAATAGGGGTGAGAAGGAGGTTATACTTATGCCTGAATTTATGAAAAGAAACCATGTGTAAATTAGAGAACTTTTAGAGTTCATAATCTTTTATGTGTTTTTGTAAGTTTTCTTTTTTTTTTTTTTAAGTCCAGTGGACTCTAGGTTATTTACACACTGTTGTTGAAATTACCTCTGAAAGTCACCGTCAAAACTCAATGGCTTCACTTCATGAATTTTGCAAAACATTTTCATGATATTTTTTCCAAGTGAATATGTGTAATAAGAGATTTTTCAGAGGGATGCTACCAACTCAATCTTGAAATGAACAAAATGCGAAGTTAATCTGTTGAAACAACACAAGTTGAGAAGAAATTCAGCTTTGATTCCTTATCAAAGGAAAAACTCAGGTAAAATATAACAGGAGCCTAATAAAATGGCAGCATGTACCCTAGAAGGTATAGCTAATTTGTGCTGCATCTGTACCTATCAAATATTAACTGATGTAAAAGTTTCATTATTAACTTTAAAAATTAGGTTCCTACTGTACTCAGGAAAAAAAATCTTAATGACTAAAAATGAGGCAAAAGACTTGATAGCTTTTCAATGTTATATGTAATATATATGACTGTATATGTCACAATAAATATTTCTTTAATAAAGTTTAGGCAACACGTTTACCCTGTAACTTTTTCTGTGCAATGTGCTAGTTTTACAACTTTGATTCTTAATTACAGTGAATATGATCCATTTTAAAAAGAATATTTTACATTTTTTTCCCTCCAAAGAAAATGCATTTATGGTCTTCCAACTGGTCACAAAGGCCTTTCAGGCTGGACAGGTAAGCACATTCTCAACAGGGATGCAGTGTCAGTAAACTCTAACCATTTTGTTCTATTTATTTATTCATGTAACATATTTAATTGAGTGTCTATTCTGTGTGAATTGTTACTTCTGCACTATTGCAGTAGTTAGGGTTCTTTCATTGTAAGCAGCAGAAACCAACCTGGGCTATTGTCAGCAAAAAGGAACGTACTGGAAGGATATTAGGCTGCTTAGAATGAATGTGACACTGAAGAACTGGGCTGGACTCTCCAAGGCAACTTCCAAGACCATGAATCAGAAAACACAACAGAGATTCCATAGTACAATGCCCCCACAAGTTTATCCAAGGAGAAAGACATAATTTCTCAATGGAAAACTGGAGAGCTATTAGAAAGGGGAAAGGTAGTGGGCAGACACAAAACAACAGTGTTCACTACACCTATCTAGAGAAGTCCCAGGAACGGGAAATGATCGTCAACTTGCTTCAACCTCAAAGGGAAATAGCTTCCTTTTATGCTAAACTGCCTGGGTTGTAAGCTGATTTATTGATAACACAATTTACTTAATTTATTGAAAATGTCTGCCTGTCATAATTAGAAACTGAAACCCAGACCTACAAGAGAATAGTGGGGGGAGATAACCTCTTTGTTTAGCGATATTGTTCTGTGACGATTGCTTTGCCTTGCAAACAGACAACTTTCCCTGTGATATTATACTTCCTGTGCCATTTATATGGTGCATACTGAAGAGCCCGAAATTCTCTCTGTTATAAATTGTAGAAAAGCTCCTGGCAGAGAACAGGGCACAACTGATAACAGCTGCTATCAGTTTGGACCAAAAACTTTTAGGTGCTGGCAAACAATATGCACCAAACAGCCACTTGCCTCTTCATGTGATGGGGTAAAACTTGGCAACTATGAGTAGTAATTATTGTCAGTGAACTTTCTGGAAGGTAGAATAGTAAATATGACTTTTTTCAAGTTTGAATATATAAATCAAATGATTGAAATATAAATGCATTTGTATTCAAACAATGACACTTCATGAGTTTAATTGGGAATTTATTGTTGGTGTAAACTTATACTCTCACGTTTGGTGATCTCATTTGCACCCACAACTTCAATTACCTTCTCTACCACAATGACTCCCAGATGCCTTTTCTGATTCAGACAATTCTCTGAACTCTGGATCTATAACACCTCCAAGTGGATTTCTTAAAGGCACATCAAGATCACTTCCTCCTCTTCTCAGACAAACTTCTCCTCTGCTTAAAATTCCTTAATGGCTCTGCACTGTCCTTAGTATAAAGCCAAAGCCTTTGGGACCTTAGATGATCTTAAATATGTTGCCTACACTAACATCCTTTCCTACATCCTACTCGCCATTCAACCTTGTCCAGTCTGGCCCCTGCCTGCCTCTTCAGCATCCTCTCATGTACACAACTTCCCAACTGGCGTGCCAAATCCCAAAGCACTTCTGCAAATGAATTGCAGATACGCCAAGATATTGAGTCCTTTGTTATTGCCAGAGGTCCAGGCCAGTCCATTGATTCATGTGTGCCATGCAAATATCACTTTCTATGTGTGCCATATGGGAAAAATATTGGAAAACACTGTTCTATTTGTCATGTTCATCTTTCATTTCTACAAGTACATCAGCCTCTCTGTCACATCAGGGCTTTTGTCTATGATGTTCCCACTGCCTGGAATACTCTTCTCCAACTCTTTACCCAGCTCATCTTTTGAGACTAAATTTTTGCATCAGTTCTTCTAGGAGGCCTTCCCTGACTGCCCATATCTGGCCAGCATACACTATCATTGGTCCCTCAGAACACTTTTCTCAGCCTTTTGAAATTTTTGTGGCACTTAACATTATTTTCATCAATGTCTAAACTCCTTCACTATTTACTTAGTGGAGCAGGGGCTTTGTCTGATTCACTGCTAAGTCTTAGCCACAAGAACAATGCTGGCGTATAATAGACATTCAATAAATTTTTGTGGCTGAGTAATTTTTGGCAATTTTGATTCCCCCAGATTTAGGAAAATAATAATAGCAATTACTATCTTACGCGTGTGTTTTCTTTTTCAATTGCTTTTATCATTAAAATCCTCTTTTTTTTTATTTTAGAAATAAAGAAAGTGAAGTACTGAAAACAAAAATCAACAACTCACCTAGGGGAGATCAGGATCAGTAACACAAACTCGGATTTTCTGCCTTTCCTTCTGTTAATTAGACAATGTCTGGGAACGTTTGGGGCACTTATCTACTTTTTAAGACTGAAATCTTATAGGGCAACAAGGATTCTTTTTCAGAAAGCACGCTCACAGATCAAACATTAGGTAGCATAATGTATTGGCCTGACTGATTGCAGCTGTCACTACCTGCACATGTCCCTTCCTGCAGTTCTGTCTAAAATTTCAAGCATTAAGAGAGATTTGGTTATGAAAATTTTCTATTATCTGTTGTTGATCAATTTTGTGTTTTGATTTCTTTAATTCATCCAAAAAAGAGAAGGAAGAGGTTTTTTTTTTTTTTTAAATACCATTGTGACTGATGGTTACTCAAAGAATTCTTTACAATTCTGTGAAATTGCTGGCTTTCTACACTGATTTTTTTCTAACTATTGTATATGATTTACAGAGTTCACCAAAAAAAAAAATAGAGGGAGCTTCTGTTAAGAAATATAAGGAATCAAATAATAGCAACCATGTGTAATCCTGATTCCTTTTCAATACACCGTGTGACACTTCTGATTATAAACTGATGGCAGACTAGTATTGATATGAAAAATTTAATATTATGTAATACGGACATGGTATTCATAACAATGTGCCAGATGGAAAATGTGAACACTTTAGCTGGAAAGTGAGTTATTTGGTCTTCCCATTTTGTGTAAATCTTCAAAGCATAAATTAAAAGCAGAAGATGTATTGTATGGTTTCGAGATCTAAAAACCTCTATACTCTATAAATCTTTAGGCAGCGTGAAGGACAGCAAAGTCCGTTGGCCAGACGGACGCTCTTATCTCTCCTTCAGTGTTGTTGTTCCACTTTGGGATGACTGGGTTAAAGAAAAATGTGCCCTGAAATGAGAATTTCCAACTCTAAATATTCAACATGAACCCTGAGGCCAGACAGGGTTTATTTTAGTTTCTGTTCTCAATACCCTGTGTGGTGCATCATGTTCAATGTTTTCTCACTCAGAAAATATTTAAATCTTTCATGGTTTTGCAGTGTCTATATGAACGAAGACACACTGCACAGAGAGAAGATCTCTTAGATAGTCACTCAAAATGTGTCTATTTTCTTTTCATATTGCCTGAATAATGTATGTGATAGATATATTTTGCTACTTAGAGAGATGAGGAACTTAAATACAATTTTTTAGAGTTAAGAAAGCTTTTTTCCCCCATAAGCATCAAGCTGATACTCAGAATGTCCTTATGAGCTACATAATAAAATAAAAGATGAATGTCTAATATTACGTAGAAATAAAAAAATTCACATTTACATTATTGCCATACACCTCAATGAATAAAAGAACTATATAGCATGAAACTGAAATGTATAGATGACAAAGCTTCCAAAAGGGAAATATCTCCATTGACGAAGAACATATAAATTATGTCTACTTTTAAATACCAGCATGGCAGACCATATGGCATATTTTAAATTTGGAAAATAGGAAATAATTTTAATGTAGCATATATAAAGATGACAACATGGAATATTAAATGCTTATACTGCCTTATTCCTTCCTGCTTCAAGCAGAGTTCTGAACATACTGCTCCCCAAATAAAAAATATTCAAAGGCTTCCTATTACCTATAGAATAGTTAAAAAAACCCTTTAAGTTCTTATTTTTTGGACATACACACTGAAATATTAATAGATGAAATGAGATGATAACCTAAATTTACTTCAAAATGATCTGTGGGCATAAAAGGGAGGGAAAGAGGGGAGGCATAGATGAAATAAGGTGGAACATGAGTTGGTAATTGTGGAAGACAGGTGATAACTGCATGGGATTTATTATCAGATTCTCTCTGCTTTTGTACGTAAAATTTCAGAATTAGATAACTCAATAGAAAGTCATAGGAACAGAATTGAGGCAACGTAAGTCAGAATTACTGAGAATGAAGACAAAGAATTTGACACCAATTTATTTTAGGAAAAATCAGATAAAAGAATTTTAAAAAATGAAGAAACCCTAAGAACTAGGTGAGAGTCTATCAAGAAGAACAACCTACAATTGATTTGGGTACCGGAACAGGTGGTGGGGGCAGGGAAGGAGAGGGTAACAGACAATACAGAGACAACTGTTGAAGATGTGTTGGCTTAAAACTTCCCTGATACGGTGAAAGATGAGAAGATATCTTCTGTCCAAGAAGCTCATTGAATCCCACACAGGGTAGATCCCAAAAGAAAGTCACCGAGACATATAATAATCAAACTTGCCAAAACCAAAGATTAAAGAGAGAATTTTAAGAGTGGCTAGAGAAAAATGAAAAGTTACGTACAAAGAAGAGTCAATGAGACTAAGCTCTGACTACTCAGCAGAAACCATGTAGGCAAGAAGGCAATGGGATGACATATATAAAGCTTTGAAGAAAAAAAGATTGCCAGCCAAGAATTATATATCCAGCAAAACTGTCTCTCAAAAATGAAGGCAAAATTAGGGTATTTCCAGACAAACAGAAGTTTAGGGAATTCGTAAAAACCAAACCAAAATTACAAGAATTACTAAAGGGAGTCCTCCGGTTAGACAATCAATAATATCAGATAACAACCCAAGACTAGAACACAGGACAAAGCAACAAGATATCAACCCAGATAGAGAAGTCACAAAAATAAGTCAAAGCTAAAACACTGAAAACAGGGAAACAGAGATGTCAATATATAAAAGATGACATTAAAACAAAAAAGAGGGACTAAATAGTGTAGTCATAGAACTTTCATATGGAGAGGAAGTTTAGGCAATATCAAGAAATAAAAGATTGGTTTAAACTTAGAAAAATAGAGGTAAATTTTAAGGTAACCACAAAGGAAACTAACAAAGCTACACATCAAAATAAAAAAGAAGAAAAACATAAAGATTCAGCAAATACAAAATCAACAACAATGAAAAAGATGAAAAGAAAATACAAAAAGAAAAACAACTCAACACAGAAAATTAAGTGGAACAAAGAAACTGTCAACAACACACAAAAAAAAATCAAAATGACAGCACTCAACTCATACCTTTCAATAATTATACTGAATGTAAATGGAATAAATGTACCAATAAAGAGACAAAGAGTGTCAGAATGGATACAAAAATGCCATCCATCTGTATGCTGTCTACAAGAGACACACCTTAGACTTAAAGACACAAACAAACTAAAACTCAAAGGATGGAAAGAAATATATCAAGCAAACAACATTCAAAAAAGAGCAGGAGTGGAAATATTAATGTCTGACAAAATAGACTTTAAAGCAAAATCCACCACAAAGGATAAGGAAGGACCCTATATAATGACTAACGGGTCAATACACCAGAAGGACATAACCATAATAAATATTCACACACCAAATGACAGCGTCCTGAAATACATAAAACAAACTCTAACAGAATCGAAAAGAGAAATAGACAACTCCACAATAGTAGCAGAAGACTTCAATACACCACTTTTGGTGAAGGACAGAACATCTAGAAAAAAAAACTCAGTAAAGACACAGATGATTTAAATGCCACAATCAAACAACATGATCTCATAGACATATATCGAACACTCCAGCCAACAGCAGCCAAGTATATTTTCCTTTCTAATGCATATGGAACATTCTCCAGAATAGAACACATAATAGGCAACAAAGCAAGCCTTAACAGAATCCAAAACATAAAAATATTACAAAGCATCTTTTCTAACCATAAAAGCAGAAATCGATAACAGAAAAAGAAAGGAAAAAAAATCAAATACATGGACACTGAACAATACCTTGCTCAAATACTACTGTGTTATAGAAGAAATCAAGAAAAAATTCATAGAATCAAATAAGAACAAGAACCTGCCAGAACCTTTCGGACACAGCAAAAGCACTGCTCAGAGGTTAATTTATAACAATAAATGCACACAAAAAGAAGAAAGGGGCAAAATCAAAATATTAACTCTACAACTCAAACAAATAGGAAGAGAGCAGCAAAAGAAGACTTCGGGCACCAAAAGAAAGAAAATAATAAAAATTAGAGCAGAAATAAATGAAATAGAGAATAGAAAAACAGTTGAAAGAGTCAACAAGAATAAAAGCTGGTTCTTTGAAAAGATGAACAAAATCGATAAACCACTGGCCAAAATGACAAAAGAAAAACTCAAGAGGAAACAAATAACCCAAATAAGAAATGAGATGGGTGATATCACAACAGATCCAACTGAAATTAAAAGAATCATAACAGAATGCTATGAAAAATTGTACTCCAACAAATTTGAAACCTAGAGGAAATGGACAAATTACTAGAAACACATTACCTACCTAAACTAACACAAACCAAGGTAGAAAACCTAAATAAATCTATCACAAAAGAAGAGATTGAAGAGGTAATAAAAAAAAAACTCCCAACAAAAAAAAGCCCTGGCCCTGATGACTTCACTGGAGAATTCTACCAAACTTTCAGAGAAGAGTTAACACCACCACTACTAAAGGTATTTCAGAACATAGAAAAGGATGGAATACTCCCAAACTCATTCTATGAAGCCAGCATAACCCTGATACCAAAACCAGGTGAAGACACCACAAAAAAAGAAATACAAACCAATATCCCTCATGAACATATACATAAAAATCCTCAACAAAATTCTTGCCAATAGAATTCAACAACATATCAAAAAAACAATTCACCACAACCAAGTGGGATTTATACCAGGTATGCAGGGATGATTCAACATTAGAAAAACAATCAATGTGATCCATCACATAAATAAAACAAAAGATAAGAACCACATGATCTTATCAATTGATATGGAAAAGTCATTTGACAAAATTCAACACCCATTCATGATAAAAACTCTCAGCAAAGTAGGAATAGAAGGGAAATTCCTCGACGTAATAAGGGGCATTTATACAAAGCCAACAGCCAACATCATCCTAAATGGAGAAAGCCTGAAACCATTCCCCTTGAGAACGGGAGCCAGACAAGGATGGCCTTTATCACCACTTTTATTCAACATTGTGCTGGTGGTCTTAGCCACAGCAATAAGGTAAGAAAAGGAAAAAAAGGGCATCCAAATTGGTGAGGAAGAAGCAAAAATATCCCTATTTGCAGATGATATGATCTTATACACAGAAAACCCCAAAGAATCCACAAGAAAACTACTGGAACTAATAGAAGGTTTCAGCAAAGTATCAGGATACAAGAAAAACATAAAAAAATCAGTTGGACTCCACCACACCAACAAAGACAACTTTGCAAAGGAAATCACCAAATCAATACCATTTACAATAGCCCCCAAGAAGAGAAAACATTTAGGAATAAATCTAACCAGAGACGTTACAGACTTATACAAAGAAAACTACAAGACACTACTGCAAGAAACCAAAAGAGACCTACATAAGTGTAAAAACATACCTTGCTCATGGATAGGAAGACTCAACATTGTGAAAATGTCAATTCTGCACAAAGCGATCTACAGATACAATGCAATCCTAATCAAAATTCCAATGGCATTTTTTAAGGAGATGGAGAAACAAATCACCAACTTCATATGGAAAGGGAAAAGGCCCCAGATAAGTAAAGCATTACTGAAGAAGCACAAAGTGGGAGGCCTCACACCACCTGATTTTAGAACCTATTATACCACCACAGTAGTCAAAACAGCCTGGTACTGGTACAACAACAGATACATAGACCAATGGAACCGAATTGAGAATCCAGACATAAATTCATCCACCTACAAGCAATTGATATTTGACAAAGTCCCGAAGTCCATTAATTGGGGAAAAGACAGTCTCTTTAACAAATGGTGCTGGCATAACTGGATACCCATCTGCAAAAAAAATGAAATAAGACCAATACCTCACACCATGCACAAAAATTAACTCCAAATGGATCAAAGAGCTAAATATAAAATCTAAAACAATAAAGATCATGGAAGAAAAAATAGAAACAATGCAAGAGCCATAATACAGCGCATAAACAGAATACAAAACATAACTAACAATGCTCAAACACCAGAAGAGAAACTAGATAACTGGGAGCTCCTAAAAATCAAACACTTATGCTCATCAAAAGACTTCACCAAAAGAGC
>NW_004443977.1:6288043-6428941 GCF_000243295.1 Trichechus manatus latirostris | reverse complement strand
TAACAATGCTCAAACACCAGAAGAGAAACTAGATAACTGGGAGCTCCTAAAAATCAAACACTTATGCTCATCAAAAGACTTCACCAAAAGAGCAAAAAGACAACCTACAGATGGGGAAAAAAGTTTTGGCTACGCCAGATCCGATCAGCGTCTAATCTCTAAAATCTACCGCAACACCTCAACAACAAAAAGACAAATAATTCAATTAAAAAACGAGCAAAGGATTTGAACAGACACTTCACCAAAGAACACTTTCAGGCAGCTAACAAATACTTGAGGAAATGCTCACCATCATTAGCCATTAGAGATATGCAAATCAAAACTACCTTGAGATACCATCTTACCCCAACAAAGCTAGCACTACTCCAAAAAACACAAAATAATAAATGTTGGAGAGGTTGTGGAGAGGCTAGAACACTTATGCACTGCTGGTAGGAATGTAAAATGGTACAATCACTTTGGAAATCGATTTGGTGCTTCCTTAAAAAGCTAGAAATAGAAGTACCATACAATCCAGCAATCCTACTCCTTGGAACATTTGCTAGAGAAGTAAGAGCCATCACACAAATAGATATATGCATACCCATGTTCACTGCAGCACAGTTCATAATAGCAAAAAGATGGAAACAACCTAGGTGCCTATCAACAGATGAATGAATAAACAAATTATGGTACATACACACAATAAAATACTACTCAACTATAAAGAACAAGGATGAATTTGCAAAACATCTCACAACATGGATGAATCTGGAAGGCACTATGCTGAGTGAAATCAGTCAGTCAAAAAAGGATAAATATTGTATGAGACCATTATTATAACAAGAAAAGATTTAAACACAGAAGAAAACATTCTTCGATGGTTACGAGGGTGGAGAGGGAGGGAGAGGGGAATTCACTAACTAGATAGTAGACAAGAATCATGTTAGGTGAAGGGAAGGACAACAAACAGTACAGGGGAAGTCAGCATAACTGGACTAAACCGAAAGCTAAGAAGTTTCCTGAACATAACCAAACACTTCAAGGGACAGAGTAGTAGGGGCTGGGGCCTGGGGACCATGGTTTCAGGGGACATCTAGGTCAATTGGCATAACAAAGTTTATTAAGAAAATGTTCTGCATCCCACCTTTGGTGAGTGGCATCTGGGGTCTTAAAAGCTTTTGAGTGGCCATCTAAGATGCATCAATTGGTCCCCACACACTTGGAGCAAAGGAGAATGAAGAACACCAAAGACACAAGGAAAATGTTAGCCCGAAAGACAAAAGGGACACATAAACGAAAGATTCTATCAGCCTGAGGCCAGAAGAACTAGATGGTGCCTGGCTACAGCCAATGACCACCCTGACAAGGAACATAACAGAGAGTCCCTGATGATACAGGAGAAAAGTGGAGTGCAGAACTCAAATTCATGTAAAAAGACCAGACTTAATAGTCTGACTCAGAGTGGAGGAACCCTTGAAGACATGGCCCCTGAACGCTCTGTTAACCCAAAACTAAAACCATTCCCGAAGCCCACTCTTCAGACAAAAATTAGACTGGACTATAAAATATAAAACAACACCCCTGAAGAGTGTGCTTCTTAGTTGAAGCAGATGCATGAGACCAAATGGGCAGCGCCTGTCTGGAGGTAGGATGAGAAGGCAGGACGGGACAGGAGCTGGTTGGACACAAGAAACCAGGGGTGGACAGGGGGATTATGATGTCACATTACAGGGACTGCAATTAGTGTCACATAACAATATGTGTATAAATTTTTGTATGAGAAATCAACTTGAGCTGTAAACTTTCACCTAAAGAACAATGAAAAACAAAGAGTTAAAACAAAAACCTCCTAATAAATTTACTGTTCAACCTCTCAAGCTTCTGCAGCCATATCCAAATTCAGTGTCAAAAATTCATCCTTGAGCATATCTTTTCTCAATTCAGTGCCTTTGGTCAAGCTGTTTTTCCTCCCTAGAATGCTCTTCTCTGCTTCACTTCTTGGTCTCCTATACAGAGCCCTGGTGGTGCCGTGGTTAAGAGCTATAGCTGCTAACCATAAAGGTTGGCAGTTTGAATCCACCAACTGCTCCTTGGAAACCCTGTGGGGCAGTTCTACTCTGTCCTATAGGGTCAGCATGAGTCAGAATCAATGGTAACGGCTTGTTATACATCTCCCACGGAGCCCTGGTGGCACAGTGGTTAAGAGCTTGGTTGCTAACCGAAAGGTCAGCAGTTCAAATCCAACAGCCTCTCCTTGCAAACCCTGTGGGGTAGTTCTACTCTGTCCTGTAGGGTCAATCCCTAAGAACATTTTAGAAAAGAAAAATTTTAAGAGGGAATTTAATCATGATTAAACTACTATAATTAAAATGTATGTAACTTTCATAATCAGAGAATAAGAACATTTATTTTAAAAAATGAAAGGAAAAAAACCTTCATCTTTTTTTAAGTTCAGTGGCTACTAGGCATTTTTATCACTCAAATAATTTTAGTTGACATTTAATAATTAATGACTCTGTCCTGTAGGGTGGCTATGAGTATGAGTCAGAATTGACTTGATGGCAGTGGGTTTAGGTTTTTATACATCTCGCAAGGTGCTAATAAATTACATCAATTGCATGAAGCCCTCTGAAAGTAATCTCTTTCCCCTCTAAGTCCCCCAAACACTTGTTTCTATCTCCCTTTTAACACACCATATTCTGCCTTGATCTACAGTTGTATATTTGTCTTGTTTTTCCTCCTAAATTTTATTTTTCTTTGTCTTTTTACTTTACAGAACTTTTCTTAGCAATCCACTGACGGTTGGGTCCTGGGCCTCTTCATTTTTGTGTGCCTGGTAGTAACAAGCAAAGTTCTTTGAAGTAGCTGTTTCTTACTGAATCACTTGTGAACATCTCAGAATACTCCAGCATCAGTTTCCCATATCTTCATACGTGGTGTTAATGAGCTATTTTGACAGAGGATGTATGTCATCTGAGAGCCTGATTAGCTCATTCTCCAACCCATATTTTGGAGGTTTCTAGTCTTTACCCTAAAGGATGATGAGGGAAAATCCCTTCTCTTCCCATGGACTGGACTGGGGCATACTGTTGTGTCTTCTTAAATGGAAGGGAAGATAACTGAGATTAAAATGAAAATGTGGTTTTCAAACTATTGTTAAGCAGCTAACAGGTTTGCCAATTAAAATCTTATGGGGTAACCAGGTATGTAAAACAGATAGAAGTACAACTGTTCTGACTGAAGCAAGGGTAAGAGAGCTGATACCTGGGGCCTCATTTACTCAGAGATCCATGGAGCAAAATTTTCAAATGATTGTTCTGAGGAAGATGATGCTTGATATCATGGAAGACTTTTAGGATGAGGTTCTCAGGACTTACAGGCCCAGATTTGATCTTGGGCATGTTATTTACATTTTCTGAGTCTGAGTTTCCTCCTCTATAAAATGATGGTCTGGATTCAATAACCTCCAAAGTCTCTTCCTTTTTTTTTTTTTTTAACTAGGCTTTTCCACTCACCTCTAAAAAAAAAAAAAAAAAAAAAAATTACTTAGGAATAAAATCTCTAAACAGAGGAATACAGCCTGAACTAGGACTGATACCTACCTTCTTCAATATCTTTAGTTTTCATTTGTATTCGTTGGCTACTGAAGATCATGTAAATATTGTTAGTTTGTCAAAATCACTATCAACTTGTTTGGGGAATTTTGATAAAATTAGGCTTCCACTATTTTTTTATATTTCACTATTATTGACTTTTGGGAAATATACCATCCTAAATGAAAGCTGGTCTAGACAATCTCTAAAGTCATTTTAGTGGTACATATTGTTCCAAGGAGCTAGTGTGCCTTAGGGAGAGACATAGTAGAGACTGAAAATAGATCATAGGGGCTGGCTGTAGGAATTTGGCTCCAGAGTGTGAGACTATGAAGCATGAAGAGGAAGGATGACTAACCAGGTTCTGGGTCTCCGAGTACCATCTGAGTACTGTTTTCTTATTGCAAATGACTTAGAGTAAGCACTTCTATCCTTGAAATTCTATTATTAAATGTCAACTAAAGTTATTTGAGTGATAAAAACTCCTAGTAGCCACTGAACTTAAAAAAAAAGATGCAGGTTTTTTTCCTTTCATTTTTTAAAATAAATGTTCTTATTCTCTGATTATGAAAGTTACATACATTTTAATTATAGTAGTTTTATCATGATTAAATTCCCTCTTAAAATTTTTCTTTTCTAAAATGTTCTTAGGGATTGAACCAAATGACTTTTGATGTGGATCTCTGTCCCTCTTTGATGTGAACTACCCCATCTCACTCAACTACCAAGGTAAACCCCAACAACGGCCATGCTTGTGTTCTATAAGCCTGTCTGATGCTAAGCATAGTTTATTGGACCAGGAATAGAGATGTTCTCTACCAGGATTTTATAGTTAGGACTAAAATTAACCAGTCAATCTGGATGGTCAGTTAAAGAGAAGATATTAAATCTGAGGCTCTTTTGATTGCAAGTGACAGAAATGCCAACTCAATTGTACTCAAATAAAATGTAAAGAATTTATTGGCTCAGTAACTTAGAAGTCCAGAGGGATGATGTTCCCAACTTGGCTGGATATAGGTACTCAGATGACGTCTTCAGGACTGAGTCTCTCCATCTCTAAGTTAATTTTTCTTTGGGTTGTCTCCATTCTCCAGCAGACCCTTCCCACACAGAGTAAAGTTATTTACCAGCAGCTTCACATCTGCATTCTACCACTTTAGCCACCTCATGGAAACACAACTATTAATTCTAGCAGAATCCTCAGGGAGAACTTCCACTGGCCCAGCTTGTATTGTGAGCCCATCCTTGAATTAATAGCAAAGGCCACAGCATTGAAAGGCTCTGATTATGCAGATCTGAGTCAAAATCCTACCCCAGTGGTC
Source organism: Trichechus manatus latirostris (assembly GCF_000243295.1). Taxonomy (NCBI): domain Eukaryota; kingdom Metazoa; phylum Chordata; class Mammalia; order Sirenia; family Trichechidae; genus Trichechus; species Trichechus manatus. The sequence goes on along the minus strand of NW_004443977.1, from coordinate 6,424,044 downwards.
AGCCAGGCCTGAAGAGTATAGACCAAAAGGGCAGAAAGAACAGTTTCTTAGACGAAAATAGGGATGATAGTTAATTGGTCAATTGGCTATTAGTTAATTGATCTGATTTAAGGCCATTTAGGGCCAGTTTTACATTAGTTAGTTCCTGGTGAGGAAATACATAAACAGAAACTCCTAGCAGAATGAACTGACTGAGTGGCTCCAAAACCAGGCTTTTTATGACTTCCTAAAAGGCTGTCCACCACGTGTCTGTCAGTTTGTGGTGGATTGCATGTTGCTGTGATACTGCAAGCTTTGCCACCAGTATTACAAATACCAGCAGGGTCACTGTTGGTTGACGGGTTTCAGCAGAGCTTCCAGACTAAGAAAGACTAGGAAGAAGGACCTGGCAGTCTGCTTCTGAAAAAATTGGCCAGCGAAAACCTTATGAATAGCAGTGGAACATTGTCTGATATAGTTCCAGAAGATGAGGCCCTCAGGTTGGAAGGAACTCAAAATGTGACTGAGGAAAAGCTGCCTCCTCAAAGTAGAATTAACCTTAATGATGTAGATGGAGTCAAGCTTTCAGGACCTTCATTTGCTGATGTAGCGTGACTCAGAATGAGAAGAAACAGCTGCAAACATCCATTAATAATTGAAAAGTGGAATGCAGGAAGTATGAATTCAGCAAAATTGGAAGTCATCAAAAATGAAATGGAATGCATAAAGAATGATATCCTAGGCATTAGTGAACTGAAATGGACTGGTATTGGTCATTTCAAATCAGACAATCATATGGTCTACTATACTGGGAATGACAAATTGAAGAGGAATGGTGTTGCATTCATTGTCAAAAAGAACATTTCAAGGAAGCATCAAAACATGGAAGAAATACACAGAGCCTCTGTACTAAAAAGAATTGGTTGACATTCAACCATTTTAGGAGGTAGCATATGATCAAGAACAGATGACACTGAAGGAAAAAGTCCAAGCTGCACTGAAGGCATTGGCAAAAAAAAAAAAAAAAAAAAAAGGGCTCCAGGAATTGATGGAATACCAATTGAGATGTTTCAATGAACAGATGTAGCACTGGAAGTGCTCACTCATCTATGCCAAGAAATTTGAAGGACAGCTGCCTGGCCAACTGACTGGAAGAGATCCATATTTGTGCCTATTCCAAAGAAAGGTGACCCAACAGAATGTGGAAATTATCAAACAATGTCATTAGTATCATACATAAGTAAAATTATGCTGAAAAGCATTCAACAGCAGTTGTCACAGTGCATCAACAGGGAACTGTCAGAAATTCAAGCTGGATTCAGAAGAGGACATGGAATAACAGATATCATTGCTGATGTCAGATGGATCCTAGCTGAAAGCAGAGAATACCAGAAAGATGTCTACCTGTGTTTTATTGACTATGTAAAGGTATTTGACTGTGTGCATCATAACAAATGATGGAAAACATTGCAAAGAATGGTAATACCAGAACACTTAATTGTGCTTATTACAATGAACTTGTACATAGACTAAGAGGCAGTCATTCGAACAGAACAAGGGGTTGTGTGGCTTAAAGTAAGTAAAGGTGTGCGTCAGGGTTGTATCCATTCACCAACTTATTCAATCTGTATGTTGAGCAAATAATACGAGAAGCCGGACTGTATGAAGAAGAACGTGGCATCAGGATTGGAGAAAGACTCATTAACAACCTGCGATATGCAGATGACACAACCTTGCTTGCTGAAAGTGAAGAGGACTTGAAGCACTTCCTGATGAAGATCAAGGACTACAGCCTTCAGTATGGATTGCAGCTCAACATAAAGAAAACAAAAATCCTCACAACTGGACCAATAAGCAACATCATGATAAATGAAGAAAAGATTGAAGTGGTCAAGGACTTCATTTTACTCTGATCCACAATCAATGACCATGGAAGTAGCAGTCAGGAGATCAAACTACATATTGCACTGGGCAAATCTGCTGCAAAGGACCTCTTTAAAGTGTTAAAAACCAAAGATGTCATTGTGAGGACTATGGTGTGCCTTACCCAAACCATAGTATTTTCAATCACCTCATATGCATGCAAAATCTGGACAATGAATAAGGAAGTCCAAAGAAGAATTGACACCTTTGAATTATGGTGTTGGTGAAGAATATAAAATATACCATGGACAACCAGAAGAATGAACAAATCTGTCTTGAAAGAACTACGGCTGAAATGTTCCTTGGAAGCAAGAATGGCGAGACTTCCTCTCACTACTCTGGACACGTGATCAGGAGGGACCGGTCCCTGGAGAAGGGGACATCATGCTTGGTAAAGTAGAGGGTCACTGAAAAAGAGGAAGACTTTCAAGGAGATGGATTGACGCAGTGGCTGCAACTATGGGTTCAAGCATAAAAACAATTATGAGGATGGCACAGGACCGGAACTGACTCCACAGCACCTAACAACAACAACAACCACGTACAGCAAACAATAACTCATGTGAGGACTGTGCTTTCTAGTTCAATCATGCATATGAGACTAAATGGGCAAACCAGGGCCCAAAAGCAAAGATAGAAAGGGACAGGAAAACCAGATGAATGGAAGCAGGGAACCTAGGGTGGAGATGGGGAGATAGTTGATACATTGTGGGATTGGCAAACAACATCACAAAACAATTTGTGTATTAATTATTTAATGACAAACTAATTCTCTCTGTAAACTTCCACCTAAACCACAATAAAAAATAAAAAAGTAAATAAAGTGTTGCCTACTAAAAATATAGGATGGATTCTCTTGAGAGCATTTCTCAGATTCTCATCACATTGATTTTATTTTTATCATATCATTTTCCAACCATTTTTAATACTGACTCATGAAGTAACATGGGTGTTATTTTATAATTTAGAATGGAACTAAGATTAAAATTGAAGTAAATCAGGAGAGCACTAGCTGCATTTAATGCATTAAAAAATTATCCTTCGAGGTTTGTCAGCTTTGAAAATATTTCCCATCCTCTCCTATTCATCTGGTGCCTGCAGAAAGGTCCTCACATCAAAGATAGCACAATCGTGGCAACGGAGTATTTTACAACCAAGACATTTGGCGTCATGATTAATACATGTCACAGACAGAGTTCTAAAATGGCCTAGACAAGATCTCTCACTCTGATTATGTTATATTGCATGGCAAAAGGGGTTTTGACAATGTAATTACGGTTACTAATGAGCTGACTTTGAGTTAATTAAAAAGAAAATTACATGAGTGGGCCTAATCTAATCATGTGCACTCTTTAAAAGCAGATAGTTTCCTCAGGCTGGTGGCAAAAGGAGAAGTCAGAGAGATTTGAAGGACAAGAAGATGCAACATCTAGTTGCCAGTTTGAAGATGAGGAGAGCAACTCCGAACCAACAACCAAAAGGAACTGAATTCTGCCCATCACCTGACTAAATCTGAGGGCATATTCTTCTCCAGAACCACCAGGTAAGAGCCCAGTCCTGCCTTGATTTCAGACTTGTGAGACCCTAAGAGAGAACCCAGTGGAGCCTGCCCAGGCTTCTGACTCACTAAACTGTGAGATAATGAACAAGCATTGTTTTAAGCCCTAAATTTGTGATAATTTGTTACACAGCAATAGAAAACTAATACAGATTTTTGTATTATGTTGAGCCATATGAAATTGACAATATTGACCTGTTTTTGACCTACAGGAATGATGATTTCATTTGGTTCAACCTAATAATATTTGGATGTGTTCAATTTAATATTATTTGGTTAATGGGTTCTTACAGAGTTGACATTTTAGGAAGACACCAAAAATAAATGTCCCTATTCAGTAATTATGGAGCCCTGGTGGCATAGTGGTTAAGAGCTTGGCTGCTAACCAAAGGTTGGCAGTTCGAATCCACCAGCTGCTCCTTGGAAACCCTGTGGGGCAGTTCTCCTCTGTCCTATAGGGTCGCTATGAGTTGGAATTGACTCGACGGCAACAAGTTTTTTGGTTTGGCATTCAGTAATCAGGAGGGATCAGTCCCTGGAGAAGGACATCATGCTTGGTAGAGTAGAGGGTCAGCGAAGAAGAGGAAGACCCTCAACGAGATGGATTGACATAGTGGCTGCAACAATGGGCTCAAGCATAACAACGATTGTGAGCGAGGCGCAGGACTGGGCAGTGTTGTGTTCTGTTGTACATGGGATCGCTATGAGTCAGAACTGACTTGATGGCACCTAACAACATAAAATTCAGTAATGACTTTACTCACCTCCCTGTTCTTTATCCTCAAAAATGCACACAATAAAAAATATATATGCTGACCATTTCATTAGTCTTATACCAGAGAAAATGCCCTCTATCTCATATCTTTTTTTTTTAATAACGGCTGCTGTTACCAATCGTGAACCATATACTACAGTTTGTGTCTGCTCTCATTTGTAATCTTAAGGTGTTTGAGATTAAAAACCATATCTTTGTTTCCAGTATACTGTTCTTTACATAATACACCCTTAATAAATGAACACTGTAATGTTTAGATTTACAACGTTGGCCCTTTGAAATGCAGAGTTAATTATTCAGTTATGCAGGGTGATATGGGGGAATTTGTTTTGGCATGACCACTGGGAGAAAAGCTGTTTTTCAGTTTAGACCATAGGTTTAGATTTTAAACTTTTTATCTTCAAAGTAAAAGAGCAGTTGAGGAGCGAAACAAGTTCCTACGCCCAGAAACAGGACTTTCAGAGCTAATAATCGGGCTAATTCAACAAGCCATCCATATTAGTCAGGGTTCACTTGAGAAACGGAAGACAGAAGAGAGAGGGAGCCAGTCTGATTTTAAGGAATTGTCTCACGAGATTGCGGGGGTTAGTAAGACCAAAGTCCACAGGTCAGGAGTTAGGCTGGAAACTCCATCAGAATATCTCTGTCTTAAGGCAGAATTCCTTCTCTCTCAGAAAAACTAGGGGGTTGCTCTTAAGGCCATCAGTTAATTGGATGAGGCCTAACCACATATCAAGGATAATCAGCTTTACTTGAAGTCTATAGATTGTTAATGTTAATCATATGTAAATACCTTCATAGCAATATCTAGACTAGTGTTTGACCAAAAACAGCTCATGAAATTATCTTGAGAACCAAGAAGGGCAGAGCAATCTTCATTAGCATAAACCATTAATTATCTAAGAATCTGGCAACTGTGTTTTCTCTACGGAACTTAAAATACATATATTTTTCTTTACTCTTTACATAAGTGGACTAAAAGACAGAATGGTGAACTCAGTACAAGTGGGTGCAATGTTTTGATTCCATGGAGAGGGTTTTGAGACAGAGTAAAGACCAAACAGCTCCTCCTAGTTGCCATTAAGGGCATGGCATTGACTATAAAATCATGTGTTTCTGGTGAAGACTAACTCTAACATGGAATAAAGAAATTAGTCGTGTATCCTGACAATTGTTACCTCAAGAACTGTATATCTATCTTGTTCCACCCAACTGAGTAACAAGAGGCTGTGATTAATTAATAAATCATGGCCCCCTCACTAGAACCCACTACTTAGCAAAAACCTCAGGACTATGCTTCCCAATTAATACTGTCCATTCTTTGGGCAACTTCATGAGTCCCCTCTTATAAATTTTAGAATCAGTCAAATAATTTTACCAATAAAGTTTCAATCATTTACAATACTCTTTAAAGAGTACCACACATAAACTATTTTCAGAATTAGCAAAGGAATACAAACAGAATAAGATACTTGATATTTGCAAAGATCTTTTTTTAATCTCTTCAGAAAACAGATATTATTCTTCATACCTAGTTTGTAAAAATTTATTTCAGATGGTTGCCTTCTCCCTAATACATTTTAAATGTTCTCTATTCTTTTCTATTATCATAAGTAGAGTCATGCTGGATAGTTTTAGTATATTCTGCTAAGCACTGTTAAACGAGAAAAAAAAACTTAAAAAAAGTTTACATCATTACATGGTGCAGTTGCTGTTAGAGAATATTAGAATTGGAAGAGAACTTGGGAGTCATCCAATACAATGCAAGCATGAGTGAGTCCTCTTCAAGTACCACCACTAATGATTTTATAGCCTTTGTTTGACTAAAGTAGCCAATTTCAGTCTTGGATGGTTCTTACCATCAGGAAGTTCATCTTTATGTTGAGATGAAATCTACCCCCCTATTCTTCCATTTATTGTCATGAAAGCCGAACCATGTTTAAGACCTTGGCCATTTTGTTCTTATCTTGCTAGTTATCATTTAATTATAAGTCTTTATCTAGCCACTGTAAAAATTTCTGCTAACATTATCATTCTACCAAACCACATTCTATATTATAGATAGTTATGAATTTCCATAGAAGCAATTCCCACTAGTGGGTTTTTAATTCCCAAATGGCTTAGTATTAAACATCATTTCAGAAGACTTCAAAGCCATTTCTGAAGTTTCTTCTAAAACACTCACAAGAACTCAGATTGTGAAAATGAGTTATAGCTCCTTTGAAGTCAAGTGCTTTTTTTTTTTTTTGAAGGCAAGCATTTTTCTAATTCCTCCTAAATATAAACTAAAATGTCAAAGCAAGCAATAGCAATATTAATACAGTTAATACTGAAGATAAATGTTAAACACATGCATACATTTCTTTGCAAAGAGCATCTGCAAATGTAAAACCAAGAGTGGCTTCATTACAGACAAATCTACTTGCAAAGTTATATTACATTGTTTTACGTGACATATCTTGGCATTTTCTAAGATTTTAAAAAATACACAAAGGTTTATTTCTGGAGAATATAACTAGTAATGATTATGATTGTAGATTTAGAAAGAGAACTCCTTTATTTCTGGTGACTTTCTATAGGCACATTTGATACCTTTCTTTGCCCTTTTTCTCATTTTGTCTGTTCCTGGAGAAGTAAACTGAAGTGACTTACTGGATTGGTAAACTCGGAAAGAATAGCCAGGCATGCCTGCTTAATTTGGCACTCTTTTTCTCTCCTTAGGTCAGGAACCTATTAGCAGAGAGCTTTACTGCTCCTCTGCTCTTTCGTGCAGTTGGCTTGCCCCAGTGGGCCACTCCAGTCCAGAAGAGCCTGTGACAGGCGGATGAGGCTGGGCACAGTTAGCAGGTCTGTTTTACTCTCGAACCGAGCTACTTTCTCCATCTTAGCTGTCATCAGTCATCTATTTGGAACTCACTCAGGCAGGGAAGAGATACGCTGTTTTATGAGTTGCCCCCCCCCCCCACCATTGTTGTTGTTAGGTGCCATTGAGTTGGCCTCTGGCTCTTGGTGACCCCATGAACAATAGGATCAGACTGTTGTGATCCCTATGGTTTTCACTGGCTGATTTTCAGAAGTAGATCGCTAGGCCTTTCTTCCTAGTTTGTCTTAGTCTGGAAGCTCCACTGAAACTTGTTCAACATCACAGCAACACACAAGCGTCCACTGACAGATGAGTAGTGGCTACGCTTGAGGTGAATTGGCAGGGAATTGAGCCCAGTTTTCCCACATGGAAGGGGAGAATTCTACCAGTGAATCACCACTACCCTCCCCCAATCCTCACCTCTAAACCAAAAAAAACCAAACCTGTTGTCTTTGAGTCGATTCCAATTCATAGTGACCCTATAGGACAGAGTAGAACTGCCCCATACGGTTTCCAGGGCGCTACTAATGGATTCAGACTGCTGACCTTTTTGGTTAGCGGCCGAGCTCTTAACCACTGCAGCACCCAAAAGTGGGAAATCATAAAGTTGAGTAACAAAGACCATTTAATTACTTAAACGGAAGAGTGGGGTAGTTTTTACTCCTGCTAAAGGCAAAGCTTTAGCTCTTTCTTTACCTTTTCTCTTACTTAGAAACAAAAGCAAGTTTATGATGTTCTTGTTGTTGTGTACCATTGAGTTGATTCCAACTCATAGTAACCCTATAGGACAGAGCAGAACTGCTTAATAGGGTTTCTTAGGCTGTAATCTTTATGGGAGCAGATCACCAGGTCTTTTCTCCCATGGAGCCACTAGTGGATTTGAGCCACCAGCCTTTCCGGTTAGCAGCTGAGCATTTAGCCATTGCAACACCAGGGCTTCTAAGTTTATGATACAAATCCATATTCCTTGCTAAAATGTATGCTCCAGTATTCCAGGTATATGTGAAATATGTGGATGAATTCTTAGCAAGTGTGAATCTGTCATTATTTTATATTCAAGCATTTTTGAAAGTGAAGTTAAAAAAGTATAATTAGCAATAGTATTGGTTTTTTTATAGTCATGTAATTTCTGAGCCCAAAACCCATTGCCATCGAGTAGATTCCAACTCATAGTGACCCTATAGGAATGAGTATAACTGCCCCACAGAGTTTCCAAGGAGCAGCTAGTGGATTCAAACTGCCGACCGTTTGGTTAGCAGCCAAACTCTTAACCACTGCACCACCAGGGCTTCAAAGAATAAGAAATAATCTAATTCAATACCCACATTTTATAAACAAGGACACTGAGGCACAGAGATTTAAACATAAGCTAGGTCACACAGATATATACTGGCAGAGCAAGGGCCAGAATGCCAATTATATAAAAATGCCAGCTGCTAACTATCATGAAACCAAAAGCCACAAATGCCATTCTGGAGACCACTCTTATTCATCTTTGCACCATACTAACTAATACTGTGGGCAAACCAGACATAATTTTTTCCAGCTTTGGAATTAAGTTATAAAAATAAGTACTTTTCCTACAATCATAGGGCAAATCGGGAATAAAATTAATAAATAACCTAGTTCTTATCAGTGTTCCCTATACCAAATTACATATATTCAGTATTTGGCGGTAATTATACAATGAGATGTTGGGTTAATTTTCAAAACAAATGCATTTCCTCTTAGAATAACAAGGCAACTTAGATTAGACTGTGCTACTGCAGATTTTTAATCATATTCCTGGGTAGCTAGAAAGAAAAATAATTAAAGCAAGAATTACACAAACTTGTTGTCAGTATTAATGACATCTTGTTACTCCAGTTTTAGGCAGTATGCGACAAGCACCCTCATCTCTCCAAAAACTGAGCCAGCTTTTCAAGACATCCTCTGTTTTGTCTTGGACAGTAAATATTGTTGCCTGTTTTCACTCACATTGTATTATGCACTATGAGGTCATTTGAACCTTATGATCTTCTTTCACATCAGCAATTCCGATCGGAGAGCTTTCTTTGAATTTTGCTTCTTAGGCAGAAGTGCAATATTGAAGTGATAGACAAGAGAACATAAAGATGAATCATGAAAGCTGACATGTCATTTGTAGGACTAGCAAAAAAGAATACAGCATCAAAAATCAAAACAGATTGAGGACGTAAAAACCAGTGGTTGAGTAAACTCTTCTTTGTGGCTGTGAGAGCTGACTTACCCCAGGAATGGTCGCCTGTGGCTTGTAGAACCGCGTCAACTGACCTCTCAAAAGGTATTGACTGAACATTTGTCATGTGCTCAACTCAGTGCTCCACACTTGGAAGAAGAATAGAAAAGAAATGTAAGGATATCCCTGTCCTATAGGGTCACTATGAGTCAGAATCGACTCGATGGCAACAGGGTTAGGGAGTTTATACATCAGTTGGGGAGACAAAATCAAACCCCTGAAATAACCAGACTACATTTACAATGCGAAATCTCTCTAACAACTTTCACTTAATCCACTTGCTACATTAACCTGTGCTCTGCTTTCCTTCAATAAAATGCACTGCTGATGTGCAAGCCATGTTCAAAGCCACGTCCCTCTCCTGCCACCAAAGCTCTTCTGCTCCTATCAGTTGAATGACATGCTTACCAGTAGTCAGTTGTTGGGCTCCAAACTGTTTATTCCAGTTATATTTGTTTTTATAATCACTAATTTAGTTAAATATTCTGTAAACTTTTTGAAATGAAAGTGTGAAAGGAGAGCATTTTTTTATAAAAATTAGTTTGTATTACGTTGGAAAGACTCCATAAAGTTGAGACATTAAAAATATTGCTATTGGTAGTAAAAAATATCTGCCTTGAGTATTACGCTCTTTTAAGAACTATCTATATGGGATCAAATTGACAACAGCAACTAGAAAGATTAGATAGGAACCCTAGAGGGCAGTGAGTTTATGTTAATGAGGGAGGAACAACTCAGAAAAGGAAGGTGAGAATAGATGCACAACTCAAAGAATGTAATCAATGTCACTGAATTGTACATGTAGAAACTGTTGAATTGGTGTATGTTTTCCTGTGTGTATTCTCAACAACAAACAAACTAAAAATTTAAAAAAATCAACTCACAGCATTGTGTGATCTTAAAAAAAAATATTGCTGTTGAATTAGGTAGGTACAAGATAACTATAAGAGATTGAGGGAAATACTCTAAGAATTTAGAAGGATTCTTTACTCAAACAGCATGGACCACGGGTCAGCAAATTTTTTCTTAAAGGGCCAGATAGTAAATATTTTTGGTTTTGTGGTCCATACAATGTCTGTCACAACTACTCAACTCTGCTATAAACAATATGTAAATGAATAGCTGTGGCTATGTTCCAGTAAAACTTTATTTATGGACACTGAAATTCAAATTTCATATAGTTTTCTTGTGTCAAAAAATATTATTCTTCTTTTGATTTTTTTCAACTATTTAAAATGTAAAAACTATTCTTGTTACCGCAATTACTTGGACTGGAGCTGACTGCCACAATAGCCAATTCTGAGACGCGGTGAGGTAAGCGGCGAGAGTTTTATTATATAGCGATATATAGGAGACAGAGGGGAATAGATTCCTCCAAAAAAACCATCTCCACCACTGGAGATTGGCTGAAGGCTTTATAGTGGCAGGATTATGGGTCTTAGAAGTTTGTGTTAGTTCCCCCTTGAGGTGGTCACCTCCCAGATGAACTAATCTTTTCTTGGGGGTTATCTTGTGACATGCTGATTTTCTTGTCCCAAGATGGGTGCTTTGTTTGGTTTTTCATTCCTAGATCATTATCTCTTGTTTTCCATCCTCCAAGGAGGAACATCAGTTAATCTTAAACTTTTTATAGAGATTGGAACAGGAAGGAAAAACAAGATCATGAGACATTAACACGATCACTATTATTACTCCCCATGGCATTAGCAGCCTCTTCCATTCTTAGCTCACAAGCTGCACCAAAAAAAAAATAGTGGGCCAGATTTGGCCAAAGGGCTTGTCATCCCTTGATCAGGCAACATAGCTTAAAAATCAGATGGAAGAATTAAAAATTGATTCATCAAAATGCATGTGCATTTTGTTAATTTTATTTAATGTAATATACATACAGTATAATTTTAAGAATATTTTCATAGATATGCATTAGAACATTAGCACATTCTAGAAATAATCATGAGTCCTCCTTTCTGATTCATGACCTAGAGTCTATAATGCCCTCATTGCTCAAATGTCCTCTTGGCCAGAAAATATTAAGATAGCCAGGGTCTAGGAACAAGCCTTTCTTTTGTTCCCAAGAAGCTAAAATAATTCTTGTTTCCTGAAAACTGCTTGTGGAGACCGAGTAGGGGAATTCTCTTATTTATCCTGGCCTCTCATTGTCCTTCCAACTTAGAAAGTTACTAAAATAGAGAATAACTACAAAATCCATCTCCTGTACTAGAATAATGAAGGACATTCAGTTTATACCAAGTGTCTTAATGGTTCTTTTTTTCTTATTATTTTGCTTCTTTATAATTTTATTTTATTTTTATCAAAGGATAAATAGTACTGCGAGGCTTATAATGAAAAACAGCTGTTCCTGCCCCATTTCTCCCCATTTTCCTTTCCACTATCCTCAACCACTTCCTACGCACACTTGCCCTTCTCTCATCTTCCCAATTCCATCACAATTTTTAGTAAAATCAATATTCAGAGGGTTTTTAATGCTATTCTTTTTTTTTTTAATTTCTGAGAGTCCTTTCTTGCTTTCTGAATACTCTTACATATATAGATCACTACATCAGGAAAACCAATCCCTAGAAAAGGACATAATGTTTCATAAAGTATAGGTAAAGTAACATTGAATTCTCCCCTTCTAGGTCATCTAAGGAATCCCTGGTGGCGCAGTAATTAAGAGCTACGGCTACTAACTAAAAGGTCAGCAGTTCTTTGAATCCACCAGGCCTTCCTTGGTAACTCTGTGGGGCAGTTCTACTCTGTTATAGGGTTGCTATGAGGCAGAATTGACTCGATGGCAACAGGTTTAGGTCATCTATTATGATTTGAAACATCCAGAATCAGAACTTACTAAGATATTTGAGTTATTTGTCTAAGTTGTAACTTCATCTAAGGAATTTTAATTCCATTACAATTAAAAACCAAATCTGAAAAAAAGAACAGATAATTAAAAGACAAAGACTTTTATTGGTAAAAGAATATATTTTCTTACTTGATCTACTGTTCTCATAATTTGAAAAAATCAGTCTCTCAGAAATGTTAAAAAAAATCAGAACAAACTTCCATATTATATTTACATTACATTGTTCTTCTAAACTGAAATGGGCTTATAATTTACTCTAGAAATATCTGTATTGTTTTGCTTCAAACCTTAATTGGACAAAGAAAATAGGGAGATTAATTTAATGTGTAAGTTGGTAAAGTATCAAGAATTTTGTACAAACTCACAAAAGCGTGGCCACTTCGCTGTAAAAATAGAGGACAAACTCCCAAATATCTTTACAATGAGCTGTAAAGGAAACACTGCTCACATATAACTAACAAAGATCTTGTAGTTACTTTTAAATTCCAACTTAACTCAAAATTAAATGGATTCTCTAGTTTTCTAAAGATGAGTAAAGCAAGTTTAAAAATTTACAGAACACCATGAGAAGTTGTCAAAGTATTTCACAAATAGTTGTGTTCTTAAATATCACATTGTATTCTCAGATTAAAGATATGACAAATGTTTGTTTATTTTTGATGGAGAGTCTCTGAAAAAGATAAGTGGCTGTTAGTCCATCAGATCTGTCCTAGTTTTCTGAAGTGTCTGATAAGGAATTTATCTACACCAAATACTGGCGAGACCAGGGAATTTACAGCGCACTGCAGCAGAGCAGATCTGAGTAAACTTTCCTTGGCTTTACAAGCTCTCGGCTAAGTTATTTCAGTATCCAAAATGAATTAAAAAACAAATCTTGCATCTTCACACATATAAAAATATGCAAAAACTCTTGTTTTTACATATATAACATTTGTAGACAAATCTGTCTTGGAAGAAGTACAACCAGAATGCTCCTTAGAAGCAAGGATGGCGAGACTACATCTTACATACTTTGGACATGTTGTCAGGAGAGATCAGTCCTTGGAGAAGGACATCATGCTTGGTAAAGTACAGGTTCAGTGAAAAAGAGGACAACCGTCAACGAGATGGATTGACACCGTGGCTGCAACATTGGGCTCAAGCATAACAACGATTGTGAGCATGGTGCAGGACTGGGCAGTGTTTCGTTCTGTGGTGCATAGGGTTGCTATGAGTCGGAACCAACTTGACAGCACCTAACAACAACAGACTCATGAGATGATTTTAATGATAAATCTCTGTTTCCCATGTGGTTTAAACAAAAAAAAAATTGTTGCCGCCAAGTCGATTCCGACTCATAGCAACCCTATAAGACAGAGTAGAACTGCCCCATAGGGTTTCCAACAAATGACTGGTGGATTCGAACTGCCGACCTTTTGGTTAGCAGCCAAGCTCTTAACTACTGCGCTGCGAGGGCCCTTCCAATGTGGTAGGGTTCCTGATCCCAATTTTTTTGCAAGAACAAGATTACTTGGTGGATAAATCAAATTGTTTCCAAGGGAGTTAAGAAATTAAGACAAATAGTATATACTTAAAAATAAAATTCTGGTTTCTTTTCACTGTCATTTTATAATCTCTAGGTTGTTCGCTCCTATCATCAGAGCATTTTCTCTGCTAGAGGAGCACACATTCAGATATTGAACAAGACCATTCAAAAAACCGGAAATACAGGAGAAATCACTGCATAATATTTAATATATATATATATAATGTCATGTTCAGAAAAGAACTCATGGATGCTAAATCTCCTCTGCTCCAATAAGCCTTAAAACCAAAGCGTATGTGAGCTGCTCAGGTCATGCTTAGAGATTCTTTAGGATCTGGATCATCAGGGTTTCCGCAGGAAACAATTCAAATGATTTCCACTGAAAGGCTTTGGTGAAGACACTGCTACAGAGGTGTGGGCTTGGGCAAGGAATAAAGAAGGGATGTTGAGGCTCCCAGAGACTAGCAATGTAGGGAGCTTTATCCCTCCCAGGGCTACTGGATAGAAGGGAGGGAGGGGAAGTCAGTGAGAGCGGAACCCTCAAAGGAGGGACAGCTTGGCAGGAGATGTCATTCTAGAACGACATTTCTTGCCGTTTACTGTTATTATTATTACTATTATATAACCTCCCAGGAGAAAATTTTAATTTAATTTAAATTCTACCTAATGAAAGAAAGTAACAACTAAGGAATAAGATTTTATCAGGTAGGGTTGAACTTTGGAAGGCCAGAAACCATTGTATCATCCAAGTTTTTTTGCCCCTTTCCCCAAACCAATTTTGTCCCTCTTGGGGGCAATATTGTCCCCATTGAGAATGCTGTTCTAGAAGGAGGCAGCTGCCACCAGAAACGGAGCACTGAAGTCAGAAGCAGGGAGAGAGTAGGGAAGAAAGACTCTGATCTCTTTTTCCTGCTGTTGTCCAGCAGGCAGAGGAAGGGTAACAAAGTCCAACGGGTCAGCCCCTGGGCGTGGAGCAAGGCAGCGAAAAGCAGAGAATAAACATCTGGGAACTGCAACAGCAACTACCAGAAAATGTTTCTAAAGTTCTTATAACTTCTATGGGGCAAAACCTCTTTGAGGGAAGCTATGTATGTCATGGTTAAGAGCATGCATTTTGTGGTCAGGAAGACCTTGATTTAAATTCCAGCTCTGTCTTTCTCTTGCTGCATAAACTTAAGCATCTTTAGATTTACTGTGCCTCAGTTTCCTCAGAGAGTAAAATGGGGCTATTAATATCTATCTCTGGCAGTTGCTTTAAGAATAAAATAACATATGCAGAGCACTCAGCAATGTGTCTGGCTGGATAAATAATCACACATGTGAATCTGAAGAGTACTTATCATTTCTCCTTCTTTCCTTTCATTTATTCATTCAGCATTTGCCAAGCACTTAGCCAATGGTGCATTGTGCCTGGTGCTGGGCAGACAGAGCAAACAAGGAAGACTCTGCCCCATCTAGCTTGCAGTCTAATGCACAGTAAGTAGTAACAATCTTCTGCAACTGATTCATAATGCCTCCACACAGTCAGACTGTTAGAAAGAAGTCTGTTCATGAAAGAACGGACCTAGATACAATAGGTGAATGCCAGCAGCTTATCAGTTAGCAGAGTACCATGTGACATCTTTTTTTTTTTAATTGTTGTGCTTTAAGTGAAAGTTTACAATTCAAGTTAGTCTCTCATACAAAAATGTACACATACATTGTTTTGTGACCCCAGTTGCTCTCCCTATACTGTGACAGCACACTCCTCCTTTCCACCCCTGATTTCCCGTGTCCATTCAACCAGCTCCTGACCCTCTTTGCCTTCTCATCTCACCTCTGGACAGGAGCTGCCCATTTAGTCTCATGTATCTACTTGAGTTAAGAAGCACACTCTTCATGAGTATCATTTTATGTCCCATAGTACAGTCTAATCTTTGTCTGAAGAGTTGGCCTCGGGAATGGTTTTAGTTTTGGGCTAACAGAGAGCCTGGGGGCCACATCCTCCAGTCTCAATCAAACCATTAAGTCTGGTCTACTAGAATTTGAGTTCTGCACCGCACTTTTCTCCTGCTCTGTCGGGGACTCTTTGTTGTTTTCCCTGTCAGGGCGGTCATTGTGGTAGCCAGGCTTGTGTGACATCTTTTGAATAAATTAGTTTCATGTGGAAGATGTCATCCACAAAATCCTTTGGCCAATTGCTTTGCCTGTACATTCATTCCAGTGGGAGATCATTAAGTGGCCCCACAATTCCTACAAAGCTGATGATTGGGAAAGCTTCATTTTAGTTATGTTTTTCAGCCTTGCATCCTCATCCGTAAGACTGAGAGGATAATAGTACTTAACTCAAAGGGTTATTGATGATTGAATGAAAAGAATGCATATAAAGAAAGCACTCAGCACAGGATATGGCTCAAAGTAAGTAAGTAATAAAATCTATCTACTTCAATGTATTTCTATTCCAGTACTGAAATCTTTGCGACTTAGTATATGTATTTAATTGGTGCCTTAGTTTTTCAAGTTTAAAATAGTAATGATTTTAAATATCCATTCCACTTCAGTAAAATTTTCATAGCTAATGAGGGAATTGGTTTAAAATCAGGAAAAGTGCACGTCCAGGTTATATCCTTTCACTATCCTTATTTAATCTGTATGCTGAGCAAATAATCCCAGAAACTGGACTATATGAAGAAGAATGCGGTATCAGAATTGGAGGAAGGCTCATTAACGACTTGTGATATACAGATGACACAACCTTGCTTGCTCAAAGTGAAGAGGACTTGAAGCACTTACTGATGAAGATCAAAGACTACAGCCTTCAGTATGGATTACACCTCAACTTAAAGAAAACAAAAACCCTCACAACTGAACCAATAAGCAACATCATGATAAACAGAAAAAAGACTGAAGTTGTCAATGACTTCATTTTACTTAGGTCCACAATAAATGCCCATGGAAGCAGCAGTCAAGAAATTAAATGATGCATTACATCGGGCAAATCTGCTACCAAAGACCTCTTTAAAGTGTTAAAAGGCAAAGACGTCACTTTGAGAACTAAGATGGGCCTGACCCAAGCCATAGTGTTTTCAATCGCCGTGTATGCATGTGAAAGCTGGACAATGAATAAGAAAGATCAAAGAAGAATTAATGTCTTTGAATTATGGTGTTGGTGAAGAATGTTGAATACACCATGGACTGTCAGAAAAAGGGAGCCCTGGTGGTACAGTGGTTAAGAGCTTGGCTGCTAACCAAATCCACCATCTACTTCTTGGAAACCCTATGGGGCAGTTCTACTCTGTCCTATAGGGTTACAATGAGTCGGAGTCAACTAAACAGCAATGGTTTTCTGGTTCTACATTGATTTTTATAATTCAGTTGGCTGTGTCTTTAATTCATTGCAATTCATCAATTAATTATATACAAACAGAGCCTTATTCAACATGTATATCACAGTAATTGGTTGTCAGCATAAAAGTTTATTTAAAAGAGAATGTTTTAGAGTTTTTTTTTAAATCTGACTCAACCTCCATGATTAGCTGCAGATGAGAAATGATACGCTTAGCATATGTAAATATAAAAAGGATAGAAAATAACTTAAATGCTGAAAATCTTTGATTTGTTTTTTTTAATTCAGCCTTTCAAAATAAACCTGTAATGTCACCAACACAAAATAAAGCAAAATTGGAGAAAGGAGCAAGAACACACAAAAAATTAAAAAACCTTCGAGAAACTGCCACCTGTCTTGGAAAGCTGAAATGTGCTATCACACAGTTTAGACTAAGTGTTCCAGCTACACAGTAGTTAGTTCCATTTTATTGGATGAATCAACCTCCTTTGCAAAGCCTTGGGAGTTACATCACTCTAATGAGAAAAGAGTCCTCCTGTTATGAAGCAGAGGATGTAGATTAAGGCTTTTAAAAGTGCTGATTAAAAAATAAAGTAACTTAAAATATAAACAAAATGCTTATTAGGTGAAAACTGGCTAGCTATCAGCATAATTAAATGCCCTTATCAAGTATTTTTTCCCTGGTCGAAAGCGCCCTGTCAATTCTAGACAAACTGCTCAGACTTTCTACCCAGGAGGGTTACCCGTGGGGCAGTTTATTTTTCCTTCTCACACCTGTGCTTAATGAGCAGCAGTTTTACAAGCTTGGCCATTTTCATGGAAGAAGATGGGAAAGATTTCAGGCTTTAAAAAAAAAAAAAACAAGATAAACAAATACTATCGTAATTCATCTCCATCCAACCTTCTTATAGCAGACCACGAAATATAAAAAGTTGCTTTACTACAGACTCCTTCAACTGAAAGAAAGCTCCAGAGGTCACCTAGTCAACGGCCTCCCCTCTAGCAGGGCTGAAACAGATTAAGAACAGGATAAAAGCCAAATGTTTTCAAGGAAACAGCTCACCTTTGTCTAAATGCAAACTTTGGGGTCAAGAAGTTACTTCTTCTCAAGGATAAGAGTTTTGTTTTTTGTTTTTTGTTTTTTTCTTTCCAATAGGCAAGGGATTTAGCTAGAAGGAAGGTTGTCTATAATGTGTTTATTCGTCTTAAAAGAAATACATTTTCAATTCGGGGAAAAAAACTCTTTTAAAACTTATCCCTTAAATTGTTTTAATTGCAATTCTTTCTAGATGGCTGGATCTGATCAATTCTTTGTGTGCTTAACTATAATCTTCAACTCAAAGTCAATTCAATTCAGATTCCTATAATTGCCGAGGCTCCTCATTAACCTTCTCCAATAACAAAACATCCAGATAACACCTCCTACAAATATATGTGCTCCTTTTTGTTACTGAAAAATTAAGCTATCTGAAGCTCTGGGAAAATCCTATCATCGTGGCAATTCCAAAAAGAAACATGACCCAGTCCTAAATGGAGATTTGTTCTGGGTCTACCATGTACATTTCCTCACACAGATACTAGATTTCATAAGGAGCTACGGGTGTAGAAGAGAAAAGCCACTACTGTACTAAAGACAAACTTCCTCTTAGAAAAATGAAGAAATGAGGACTCCTGGTGTGTACTGGTGACACTTTGGAAAGTGTCTTTGAAACAAAATTCAGGGAATGGTAAAGTAAAAGAGAATAATGAAATACTACTTTTTTATTAACTTTATAAAACAGTTTTGTCGAGGTAAAATTTGATACCATAAAATTCACTCATTTAAATATACCACTTATGGGTTTTTAGAAATTTTACTAGGTTGCTCAGCCATCATCACAACCTAGTTTTAAAACATTTATTTCTATCATCCCAGTAAGATTCCTTGTTCCCACCGTCAGCCCCAGGCAACCACAAATCGACTTTCTGTCTCTATAGATTTGACTTTTTCTGTCACATTTCCCTTTCTAAATTGAGATAAGAAAA
Source organism: Trichechus manatus latirostris (assembly GCF_000243295.1). NCBI lineage: Eukaryota > Metazoa > Chordata > Mammalia > Sirenia > Trichechidae > Trichechus > Trichechus manatus. The sequence goes on along the minus strand of NW_004443977.1, from coordinate 6,404,954 downwards.
AATAATCCAAGGATATTTCCTACAAGTAGAAGGGTATTATTTACTAAGGAAGAACCAACCCACCCTGTCAAAATAGTCTTCAGAATTCTCAAGGGAATCTTGGATACTTGGCATGTCAGTTGAGTCAGAACAGAGTCCACGTGGTCTTTAAGATTTAATTATCTCTTCAGTTAAAGATTGCAAGAGATTTTGACAATGAAAGAATACTAAAGCAAGCCCTGCTATCTTAACTAAGAAAATGTCTCCATCTCTGAAGTTAAAAAAAAAGAAAAACAACTTTGAAGTAAAAAGAGAAATGCCCAAGCATTCATATAAAATAGTCAAATATAATTATACTTTCGCTTCTGATGCATTACAGACATTCTAGTTCTTTAAAGAAAATTGTGTTTCAATGGAATTAAAATATAAGTTCCTTTTGAAGTGCAAGGTGGGCCTCCCCCTGAAGTTCTCCATATATATATTATTCTAATGTATTTTGAGTACAGCAAATATATCAAACTATCATGTTTGGGGTTGACAAAATACTTTTCTAACCACATATTTCCTTCCTCCAGCATCTATATATTTTAAGAAATTTTTAACTTCAGGTTTATCTTGCTTACACCCTGATTTCCAGGTACTCTTCCTTCTGAAAGGAACACCCGGCTTCCCTGAAATTTGCTAAGCATTTTACAAGCAGCCTTTCTATATTTGAAAGAGGAAACTGTTTTGTCATGTGACGATGAGAAATTAAAAGAAAAAAAAAAAACTACCCGACATTGGATTCTAATTTTGGGGAAACCCACAACGCTCTTTCAACTTGAAATGTTGGTCACAAAGATCCCTCAGGAGTTTATTTTAAGCTACTTGTAGGAAACTGATATTTGCTGTGGTGTGCTTGTGTTTGTGTTTAATTCTTTGCATCAATAAAAACAAATATTAGTTTTGTGTCTTTAATGTGTTGGGTATTTTACTGAGGATGGTGAAGGACCAGGCAATGCTTTCGTTCTGTTGTACATAGGGTGGCTATGAGTCAGAACCGACTCCATGGAACCTATCAACCTAACAACAAAAGAGTTCAAATTACCCCACGGTAGTTACTGAAGATGCTTTTGAAGAAAACAAATACCTTGTGGAAATAAAGTTATTTTGCTAGTAGCTTTCATAAGTTCTCAAAGCATACAGAATGTCTGCACTCCTAACTGGAAGTCAGAGCTTTGAGTTTGGGTCCCTCAGGAGTTACTGAAGAAGGTTGTGGACTCCTCCTTTTGAAGATCTTTAAAAGCAGATTAGACTTGAATTTGCCTGAAAAAACAAAAAGGACCTATGTAATGATTTGCTAAATGCTATAGACTTCTCAGATTCCCTTTCCAACCTCTGAGTTCAGAGGGAAAGCCAGGGGAATCTTAAATGGGAACATTCCAAGTTCTTGAGGGTAGATAACAATCGAAATATTAAAAGAATTTGGTGGGGAGAGGGGTTGGGGAAGGGATTCTGTGATGAAACTGTCTGCAAAAAGAAAATGCCAAATAAATGCATTTGGAAGAAATTGTTAAGAAAGGAAGACTGCAAGTGGCCTTTTCTCAGCTCTTACTTATTCGAACAAGATCTCTGCTTTGTGTGTAACGGGCACGGTGAAAACATGGGCAGGGACACGAAGATCTTTCTCTCTCCGTAACCGGTCCAACTTTCCAGCCCCGTTTTCAGGTCGTCCGCTAAACTGATTTCACTTTCAGTGGAAATGGGTAGCCCATCACAATTTAGCAAGAAAGTATTCTTGCAAATTTAAAAAACCAAACAGCTGCTTTGCCATTTCAAAGGAAACCTCCTTCTCTGAATTTCCTCCGGATCCGCAAGCGCCGCACAGAACTCCCAGCACTTAAGTGGGGCTCAATAAAGGATCGCTCTTTCCCCTTCGCTCCCCTTCCCCAGCTACAGCTCCCGCAAAATCCGTCAGGTAAGGAGTTTAGAAGGAGAGAATTCTGAACGGGAAGCTAGGAAGAAGGCAAAGAAAGTGAGCCACAAGTCAGTGCATAGCAGAGTAAAGAAAGGGACCAGGAGAAAATCCAGCCCCGCCCTGGGACTGCAAGTCTGGATTCCTGCAGCTGCAAGGTGGTGGCTATTTTATGGTTTTTTCCTCCCCCCAAAATACGCTCCACTGAGCAGAGATTTTTTTTTTCCAGAGGTGACGCAATGTCCTCAAACACGCCCCCCCCCCCCATAAAAAAGGAAAGGAGGAAAAAACTTGCAACCCCTTAGCTCCACACAATTCCACCCCGCCCTTGCCTCCCAGTCAACCCCTTTACAGCCAATTCCCATCCCCCACCGCCACCACCAAAAAAAGTTTGACGACTGCAAAGGAAACCGAAAAAAGTTCTCTTGCCCCAATCCTGGCGAACGATCAGCATCTCTTTTGTTCGCGGCGAACCCACAGTTCCCCGTGACGTCACCCGGAGCCTGGGCCAATCGGCGCGCGGTCGGCGGCGGCCGGGGCCGGTGGGGGTGGGTCGGGCCGGTCCCTCCTCCTGGGCGCCGGGGTCCTTGCGGGGGGCGGGAGAGGACCGTCCCATATAAACCCCGGCTCCCCGGGCTCCGCCGCTCGCGCCGACTGTGCTGTGCAGGGCAAGGAGAGGGAGCCCCAGGCGCGAGCGAGGAAGAGGTGACCAGCAGCCACAACTTCTCTCGCCCTCTTCTGCCCTTCTGTCCCTTTACCTGTCCCCCTCCCCATCCTCTGCCTCCCACCTTCTTGGAGGCGTCAACCCCCGCAAGGCACTGGAAGGGACTTTTCCCGCAGGTTGCAAAGGGAACCAAACTTGGTGGCAACTTGCCTTCTGAGGGCGTCTCTCCCCACCCCCTGTCAAGATGCTGAGGGGTCCGGGGCCTGGGCTGCTGCTGCTGGCCGTCCTGTGCCTGGGGACGGCGGTGTCCTCCACCGGAGCCTCGAAGAGCAAGAGGCAGGCTCAGCAAATCATTCAGCCCCAATCCCCGGTGGCTGTCAGCCCAAGCAAGCGTGAGTACTGACCGTGGGCAGAAACAGGCTGTCGCAGGGATAAGACCGTAAAGCCAACCGAAGTTGTGGCTGAAGTTTTGCGCGCGCGCCCGGGTGTGAGTGTGTGCGCGCGCTTAAATGTGAAAAGACCAGCTGGGGACATAAAAGCTTGTACGTTAGTGAATGAGTTTCAGCAGACTGGTTTGCAGGCCTGGGATAAGATAATACATGGGGGCAGGGGCTGTCTGATGTCCTGCAGTGTTCCTATCAATTCTACACGTTTAGATAGTCCTTTTATGAATTAATAAAAAATGATGCGTGCCTTTAAATTTTCCATCGGGGATTTAGTGTGGTCCTCACTGCTCCTCACCTATTTTCCTTGTTACTAATTAATTGGTTAACTATTTTCAAAAACGGGGTAGCCGAAGAGTTACATTGTTCCTAACTTGAAAGAGATGTAATTGGTTCAGATGGCTTTGGGGCCTCTCTGGATACTTCACCAAGAACAGAGATCGGAATTCCTCTTACAGTTTTTGAAAGACACACCCTCCCTTTGCCTTGGCTAAAGGAAACTATTTAAAGTGACCCTTCTTGACTTACTACTCCAAAAGATCATTGAAGTTCTTTGCATGTTTTAAAATGTAAATCCAATCATCTGCTTTTCAAAATGTTCCCACTCCTTTGATGTAGACCTCTGGCCAGATGAAAATGACATCATTGTATAACATTTAGCTGAGTTAAAAAAAAAAAAGGAAATTCCTAAATAGCCATGTGTACAAACCGTGGTTAATACTTTTACTGGCTTGTTTCTATATTTTAATATAACATTGCTTTTAACACTCGTGGTGTTCCGACGATTTAATTTATTATTTTTTAGAAGTTTTTTAATAATAAAAGTTTATTATTTTTCTCAAGCTCGCCAATTTAGTTGTGTGAGAAAATTCCTTAATTTGAGGGGAAAAAGGGATGGAAACTTAACTATTTTTTCCCTCCATTATTTTACAGCTGGTTGTTATGACAATGGGAAGCACTATCAGATCAACCAACAATGGGAGCGAACCTACCTGGGCAACGCCTTGGTTTGTACCTGTTATGGAGGGAGCCGAGGCTTTAACTGCGAGAGCAAACCTGAGCGTAAGTGGTGGGGAGCCAGGTAGTTACTATCTTTTCATAGATGGAGCAGTGGTGCTTGTTAGTTAAACTTAGCATTAGTAAGTACAAATATTTATACCATTTTTCTAATAACATGAACATGGTTTCATCTTCATAAACATTTAATGAGTGCTTATCTTTGCTTTCCAAAGACTACTTTTACCTTTAAACAAAAAAATGTGTCCTAAACTAATTCTTAGAGTCTTCTTTTTGTTTTACTTTCCCAAATTTTGTCATTGGAGAATGAAAGATTTTGTGTGTCCTCCCTCAAAAAATAATTGCTTATAAAATTTTAACTTATTAGAAAGTAATGTCAAGTCTTATACTTTAAGATTATGGGCCAGCAAACACTTTGGACAACTATATTTCAAAGAGATTTGTCAACTGCAGTTCAACACAGAATCACTAACCACCTCAAAGTTTGCATTCCTTTTGGACCATTGATAGGTTTCTTGTAAATTATAGCACCTCCCACAGAGAAGCTCTGATAAGGCTAAAATAGAAGAAGTAGGATTAACAAGTGTTAGTGCCTGGTGGGAGGTGGGGAGCTTCAAACTGTTTGCTTTTTATGTGGACCTTGGTTTGGCTTCCTGAGTCAGAGATCAGAATCTGAAACCCTTTCTTAATCTAGCTGTTCATAGTGTAGTACTTTATGGGGCTTTTTCCTAAAAAAAAAAAAAAAATTCTATTTTTCTTTACAATTGAAATTAATTTACAGACAATTTGACAATTTGTCAAAAGGTTGAAAACTGAGGGCTTACTAGAGCCTAGGATAAAATCTAGGTCTCCTACTTCTATTTTTTAAAACTTTCAGCTGTACCATGCCAAAAACAGACCTGTTGCTGTTGAGTCGATTCTGACTCATAGCGAACCCTGTAGGACAGAGTATAACTGCCCCATAGGATTTCTAAGGAGCATCTGGTGGATTCGAACTGCTGACCTTTTGGTTAGCAGCCAAGCTCTTAACCACTGCACCACCAGTCCTAAAATGGAAAAGTGGGTTTTCATATGGATGGAATTAGTGGAATAGAAAATCATTTACATGTGTGAGGCTCACATGGGTTTTCCTTCTCCTCTCAGCTGAAGAGACCTGCTTTGACAAATACACTGGGAACACTTATCGGGTGGGCGACACTTATGAGCGCCCTAAAGACTCCATGATCTGGGACTGTACCTGCATCGGGGCCGGGCGAGGGAGAATAAGCTGCACCATCGCAAGTAAGAAAGACCTCTTGTCTCTTTCTTCCTAATTCTACAGGCATTCTGCAAAGTGATACTAACCAAAATCAAACCAAACCCGTTGCCAGCGAGCTGATTTTGACTCATACGGACCCTATAGAACAGAGTAGAACTGCTCCCTAGGGTTTCCTAGGCTGTAATCTTTACAGAAGCTGACTGTCACATTTTTTTTCCCTTGGTTTGGCTGATGGGTTTGAATCAACAACCTTTTGGTTAGCAGCCGAACACTTAACCATTGCGCCACCAGGGTTCCTCAAAGTGACACTAAAATGTCATAAATTTGAATTTCTCTATTACCATCACTGTCACTTTCTATCATTCATGACTGGTTATCCTTAATTTGGAAATATACCTCTGGTGACCAGGTATTCTATGTGGTCACCCAGCTGGTTCCTGTGCTCCTTGAAGATGGGTCTGAGAGCACCTGGAATCAGTGTTTAATCTGTGTGGGTTTATGACTATGAGAGAGAGAGTGTGTGTGTGTGTGTGTGCGCACGTGCACATGTGTAGGTGTGTGTACATAGTGCATCCAAGTCGATCTCTTGGGTTGCATTCCAGTAAGAAATGCTTAGAGGAGTTGCCCTTTTAAAATTATCTAGGCATCTTAAAGCCAGACTGACGTGATTATCTGCAGTGACTGGGAAGATGGTCATGAAGAGTGAACCAGGCATTGGGTGGTCTGCTCTTCTTGCTTGCAATGCAGAGACCTCTTGTATCTCACAGAAACTGCCCAGTTTCTTTATGACTCATAGGTTATACCCCAAAAGCAGATCTCTCTATTCCTAGGAATAATATGGAATGATTAGCCCAATAGTGTTTCCAAGGTTCTTTGGGGACTGGGCGGACACTCATCAATTCTAGTTTCACTAAGGCAGTGTTTCCAGTATGATTCATAGGATTTACCAATAGATTCTGTTAACATAGATCCTTTTTTTTTTTTAATTCATCCTTTAAGTATGTCACTTTAAAGGCTTCTGTCCAAAAGAACAAGAAAGCACTTGTGAATAGGACCAGTTGGCTTTCCCCATATTTAATGTTAGGGATTATCCAAGTTTATTGGCAAATCTCAAGTGTTTATAATCTAGTGAACAGTTCAGTCTTTGGATGTGCCATTGTGTTTAACAACCTAGAAAAATGCCAGGGTTTCCACGCTTGATACATACATGTCTATCTGCTTCCTCCAAAAATGACATTTCTAATCTAAGGTAAAATACAGACTCTCCATACTCCTGAAAGTAGAGTGCCATGCCCAATGTGGCCTCTTCATTGAATTAGTCTCAGGCTCAACCTGCTGTTTGAGCTCGAATGCCATTCCTCCCAGCCTTTCTTTTTTGTGATCTCTCTGGAGAACCAGGATTTATAGCCTTTTCTTTGCCATGCAGATTTCTCTGTGGTTCCTATTGTGCCTAAGCAAGACATTTAATTGAAATGATCCAAAGTGACCAGTTAACTTCTCCCCTTATCTCTGATGGGAAAACCTGTTCTCGATGTCTCTACTTTTGCTAATCTAAGTATCCAACCTGGATGGAACATGACACTATTTTTTTCTTTTAATTTTTTTATCCCACTTTCTCCTAACATTTGATTTTTGTCTTGAACAGATCGATGTCATGAAGGGGGCCAGTCCTACAAGATTGGTGACACTTGGAGGAGACCACATGAGACTGGCAGTTACATGTTAGAGTGTGTGTGCCTTGGTAATGGGAAAGGAGAATGGACCTGCAAGCCCATAGGTGTGTGACTTCTTAGGGGTGGATGGGGTGTGGGGATACATACTTGTCATGTTCGATTAAGATAAAATCACATCTACGTCGACAAGAGATCTGAATTCCAATAGGAAAACAATAAAATGGTAATTTCATTTCAAATAATGAAATTTTATATAATCTACATGTATTTTAAAGGAGGAGTTAGTTTAAAAAGTACCAACCATGTATAAAACCAAAAACCAGACGCATTGCCATTGAGTCGATTCTGACTCATGGTGACCCCATATGTGTGAGAGTAGAATTGCACTCCATAGAGTTTTCGATGGCTGTGACCTTTTGGAAGCAGATCGCCAGGCTTTTCTTCCAAGACACCTCTGGGTGGATTCGAATTGCCAACCTTTTGGTTAGTAACCAAGCACTTAACCACTTGTGCCACGCCAGGACTCCTGCTAACCATGTATTTCTTTTCAAAAGCATAAGATAAGGTCGAGAGATTTAGGAAGAAGTGATTTGTTTTGTCTAATATCTGATCTAAGATTCCTTCTTGATCAAGATATAAATTATTTAAAGAAACAAATGACTCTTATGACATATTTCTTTATTGGAATGCACTGGACTGAAACACAAAACGGTGTGCTTTGTCACACCTTGGCAATTTCTTTCAAAATAAAAGATGTTTTGCTTCTTTAGGCCTCAGTCCTCAGTTGAACTCTATAGGTATATGTCCAAGAGTTTCTAACTGTAAATTTTACCCTGTTGACTTACTGTCCTCTAATGCAGAGGTTTTTCTTTTGTTTTAGTTTTTCCAAATTTTAAATCATTTTCTTATCATGTTAGGCAATGGTCATTCATAATTAAGCCTGGAATTTTGCATATACAGTCTTCCCACAGACAGGCTACATACATAGATTCTTTTCACTCAAAACGCTGGGATGAACTTTGGTGCTAGCTGAAACTATGCCGTCCATGTACTTATTAGGAGAACAGAATTTCTGCCTGCCAACTCAGTTTGGGCTCTCTTTAGCTTTGGTTACTTACTATGTGCTTAGTTACAGGGCGTGCCTTTCTTTTTAAACAGAGTGCCACTTTTAAAAAAAACGTGGCTGGATTTTTGCTTACACACTACACTTTAAATTACAGGGAGACTGCACAATTCAAAATAAACTGTTTTTTTCTGTTTTTCCTTCCAATTTTCCTATAGCTGAGAAATGTTTTGATCATGCTGCTGGGACTTCCTATGTTGTTGGGGAAACCTGGGAAAAACCTTATCAAGGCTGGATGATGGTGGATTGCACTTGTCTGGGGGAAGGCAGTGGACGCATCACTTGTACCTCTAGAAGTACGTTTTAGAGCTTTACGTTAAATGTTGTGTTAGGTAATGTTTTCTTGATTTCTAGGGAGAAATTGAATGCAGTGTAACTTAGAACACACCTCGTACTCAAACATGCATGTATTTTGGATGTCAAAAAATTTCCGTAACCAACTTTTTCTGCTTCTCAGAAAAGACTACATTAAAAAACAAAACAAAAACCCTTAGTTTCATGAGGTTTTGGCCTATTAGCTAAGAAAGAACCTTAATATTTATTCAAGTGTTCAAATGTCAAACGTGTCATGAACTTGAAGATTAGTTGCAAGTGTTCAATCAAAGTTATCCGTGCGACAGTTTTTAAGTATTAAGTGCAAAGAAATCATTAAAATAGCTTGGAAATGAATCTTTTGGCATGTGGGTGCTATGGACATGGAATTGAGCCAGGCTCTCAAATATTAGGTTTCCTTATATGTTTGAACTTTAAGGCGTATTCATAAGCAAAACTGGTGCAAATAAAAAGTATTTATCTCATATAGGTTAAAATGACTTATCTGCAGTAGAGTTGAAGACAGTGTTTTTTACTCAAATTTCCTAAAGAGGCCTGTTAAGTGCAATAAAGAACTTGACCTTGGACATCTTTGCGGCTTCCTCTAAGATTGTCATGAAGTCTTACCTTAAGATTTCAAGGCTCCTTTTTTGAATTTTCAAACTAATAGCAATTATTTAATTCTTGAAGCATAACAGCCAGCAAGTGTTAGTGTTTTAAATAAATTCAAAATCAAATCTAAATATTTTAAACTTATTTTTTTTAATCTAGCTGGAAATAGTTAAGGATCTTACAATATTGATTATCCAAATTTGAATTCTTTGCTAACAAAAAAATTAATGTGATATTATTATGATCATCAGACTTCTAAGACCTTTACGGTAATATTTTAGCTTAAGACAAATTATATGTCCAACTCAAACTCTCAGCTATTATTTAAAGCTCTTCTACTAACAAACTGGGGAGAATGTATCAAGGAAAATTCTTTTACTCCACAAAATTTTATAAGCACTCACTTTGTATAAGGTGATATAGCCATGCAATGATGAATTGGAAATTATTTCAGCCTTCCAAGAGCACTTAGTAGGTGGGGCAAGTGAGAAAGGCTTGTACATACTTATGATCTACCAAAAAACCCATTGTTAAGGGCTTCAAGAGAAATACTGAAATAGTGCTGTGAAGGTATGGGGTAGAAGGCAGTACTGTTAGCTGGACATTTGGGAAATGGATGTAACCAGCAAGGACATCCTCATTCAGACTTCCACTCTTGTGGCAGATCAGATGTGTGCGTGTATGTTTTTGTGTAAACCTATATCAACTGTCAATTTTTCTCTAAACCAGTGATTAGAGAAACCAGTTGTAGTTTGCCTAAACCAGTTGCAGTGATTTTTCTGGTTGACAAACAAGGCAAATCCTCTATACTCCCATTGTAGCATATGGGCAAAGATGCATTATAATTTAAAGAATCAATGTGCCAGATAGTTAAACACACAGACTAATGGTCATGAAGTTAAAAATTAGCATTTCACATTAATAATACCACTTTTCCACTGAAAGATTACCACTGAACAATTCAAAAGAAGCTGTTTTGTTAGTGATTTTTAAATAGGTGTTTTTTAGGGAGGAAATGAGACAATTATAGTCAAAGAAGATGCCAGCCTCCTGAATATTTTACATAACAAATGAAGAAAGAGGTGCTACTATCTTTTTATAGCTTCTTTGGGGCAAGTGGGAGAGACCCTTTGAGACCTGTTTGTGTCTGTTTTTTCTAGTTTTCTAAACAAAGTTCCCTATTGAAAGGCAGGCCATACCCATAATTAGCGGGAGAAAGCCTGGGAGAGCCTGAGAAGGAAAGAGAGAGAATAATTAGAATGCCAGAGAATGAATTTGGTCAAAGGAATAGTGTAAGGAAAAAAAAAGGAAACAAAGATAATGGAAAAGGCTTTGGGCAACCAGAGTAATGGAGCTAGACTAAATCATAACCAGAGTAGAGAAACTAGACTAAATCCTACAGCTCCCTTTCCACGTTAACAAATGTAATCCCAGCTTTCAGAAATTTGACACTTGCAGCACTGCTGCTGAATATGAACATACCAGAAACCCATCACCATCCAGTCGATTTCGACTCCTAGCGACCCTATAGGATAGAGTAGAGCTGCTGCCCCCTAGGGTTTCCAAGAAGCGGCTGGTGGATTGGAACTGCCGACCTTTTGGTTAGCAGCCGAGCTCTTAACCACTGCGCCACTAGGGCTCTGCTGAATATGAACATACTCCCCAAAAAATGGATTACTAATCATTAAAGTACTGTATTGCTCTTTTAGTTTGATTTGAGCACTTGCCAGGCTCATGCTGACTTGCATATTTAAATACTTCTTTTCTGACACAGACAGATGCAATGATCAGGACACTAGGACATCCTACAGGATTGGAGATACCTGGAGCAAGAAGGATAATCGGGGGAATCTGCTCCAGTGCATCTGCACAGGCAACGGCAGAGGGGAGTGGAAGTGTGAAAGACATGCATCTGTGCAGACCACATCCACTGGTGAGGCACGGGACCACCTGCACGGAAATGGGGGAAGTGTTTAGAAAACTATTTCTGCAAATCTGTCGTTCATTTGACGTGCCATTTGAGGATGGTTTTCAGTGTTTCAGCTAATAAGCGGTTAAAATTTTTTTTAATGTCAAATCTTAAACTTTGGACGAAAATTTAAAAATTAAGTGGAAATGGTTGAGGGGGAACAGCTTTAGCCTCAAGAGATAAAAATGAAGTTTAAATGAATGCTAATATTATAAGACCTACATAATTATATATATAATATATATATTGTTGTTATGTGCCATCGAGTCGATTCTGACGCATAGCAACCCCATGTGACAGAGCGGAACTGCCTCACAGGGATTTGTTGGCTGTAATCTTTATGGGAGCAGATCTCCAGGTCTTTCTCCCACAGAGTCACTGGGTGGGTTTGAAATGTCAACCTTTCAGTTAAAGCCAAGAGGCTTAACTATTATACCACCAGGGCTCAATATATACATATATTACATACATATTACCCAAAGTGCATTTTAATGGAAACGAGAGTTATGATTAATTACATGACTACTTGATTCTTCTGTTAAGAAAGAGGAAACAAATACATGGAATATATTTCCTTGTCCTGACATTCAGTTCTTTTTGGAGTGGAAACAATCCCTTTTGTGTGGTTTCCATACTCTGGCAAACTTTTTTGCATTCAATAAAATAATGCATAATCATCTTCTTCATGTATTGGCATTCAAAATTCACGAAATTCAGAGAGGACTTAGAGATGGGTGTGAATCACAGAATATCTAAGTATTCTTTTTAAAAAGAAGTTTTAATCTTCTACGGTACAAGAAAAAGAATCTTTGCATTGTAGCTTGTTTTGTAAGAGTCTGAAGAAAGCAATATAGTGGTCAAGGGCGAGCACTTCCTCTGTTATTCTTAGAAGTTAGATCAAGCTTTCATTATGTGATGTGGCAGCATAGGTGCTTAGCCTCTTACCAATCAATAATTTAGCTAAAAATATTCATTATTTGTTTGGATTTATGGCCTCTTGATGAGTTTCCATCTTGCTCTTAGCACTTTAAATGTGAACAAAATTAGACTGGATAATATCTTTTAGTTATTTGATTATTATCCATAAAATCTCTGATGACTCTTCCTTCCCCCCACATTTCAAATATCAGTCAATTGGAATTGCCTAAACTAAAAGTTTAGTCTGAAGTTAAATGAGTGTAATGACTCAGTGTTAGCTGGTTTTATTAATGTTATTAATATTTTACTGGACAATGTTTTATTCATCAAAAAAGCTTAGGAATACTGGATTAAACCAAATGGAAATTTCTTCTACAGGGCCTATATGCTCCTTTTCATTGTGAGTCTCCAAGTTGAGGAGGTGTATGGATATAGGTGTTGTGTTACCCAAATATATCTGACCTTGGCATCTCTTGTCTATGAACTATCTTTGGGTTCTGTTGTTCCACAGCACTTAGCACCAGTCACTCTAGAATCAGTGCTGACTCTGCTCCACTGTGGGTCCTGGACTTCAGGAGAACAGATTTTTAAAAAATTTAAAGAAAAGATCAACACATTCTGTTGTCTTACTCTGAAAACAAAGGTGTCTTAAGAGAACTGGGGGCCTTTAGAAAAAATGCAACAGAATCATAAATAATTCTGAGGAGGAACAAAACACAGAGAGGAGATGTCTAGAGAAGTCAATATGGCTGCCTAGAGGGCCCTCAGATGAGCTCAAAGTTACAAAGATAGTAGGAGATCTGCTGGAAAGTGTCAGGGACTTCTAAAAACAATGTCAGGAAGATTAATCCTCAGATATATTGAGCTTACGGAAGCTACTAAGAAGCGAAGGGTGAGGCAGACCATTCCAGACAAAAGGGAAAGCATGAGGCCAGCACAGAACATGGCACAGCCAACACAGAAACATGGCACAGGGTACATGCAGGGATGATGAGTCATTCAGTGAGACCAAGGCATAGTGGCCGAAAGGAGGCTGGCAGGAAGTTAGGGGTGAAGGATGGTGGAGACACAGATCGTGAGCTTCCTGGAGTAAGGAGTTACTGAAGGTGTCTGCTGCATTGAGTGGCAGAGTAATGTCTGTGTTTTGGAAATATGATCCCAGTAGCTCCAGATGAACTGGAAGATGGAAACCACTTGGGACACTTTTGTGTATTATTTCCTAGGCTGGATACAAAAGCTAATACAGAATGGGAGGGTCATTTCTTTCCAGTTCTGTGTGACCCTGAGCTCCTGGCTCCAGAAGATAGTTGGTTGTCTTCTCTTGTACAGCTCCATGACTTTCCTTTCTGGTGCCCTTAGGATCTGGCTCCTTCGCAGATGTCCGGACAGCCATTTACCAGCCCCAGCCTCACCCACAGCCCGCTTCATATGGTCACTGTGTCACAGACAGCGGCATGGTTTTCTCTGTGGGGATGCAATGGCTGAAGACACAAGGAAATAAGCAAATGCTTTGCACTTGCCTGGGCAATGGAGTCAGCTGCCAAGAGACAGGTATGCATTATATGTTTTTAAAAAAATAGTATTGATGACATTTAATTTTTGTAAAGCAATATATTCATTTATGAAAAGTGTGACACAATGAAATAAATAAGAAAAGCTTATACTGCCTATACTTTCTCAACACTGAGAACAAGCAGGATTGCCATTTGGTGTGTTTTCTTTTTTTTTTTTTCTTCCCCAGTCTTTTTAATCTATGCATTTTCTTTCCTATCCAAAACCAAAAGCCAAACTCATTGCTGTCGAGTCAATTCTGACTTACAGCAACTCTATAGCGACCTTGTAGCACAGAGTAGAACTGCCCATAGGGTTTCCAAGGCTGTAATCTTTACAGAAGCGGACTGCCACATCTTACTCTCACCGAGTAGCTGGTGAATTCAAATTGCCAACCTTTCGGTTAGCAGCTGAGTGGTTTAACCACTGCGCCATCAAGGCTCCTTTTTTTTCCCACAGTGGAGATTAAACTGCTCTGTATTATCTTCATTTTCCTAAATGTTGTTACATGAGAGATGCTTTCTGAATAGCTAATTATCTATATTGTATACTCTAAATGTCAAATTTCAGGGGCTTTGTGATATAAACTTCCAGTAACCTAATGCATCTCGTCTGGGCTACAAAAGTAGTAGTAAGTATAGCAATAAAAATTGGTACACTTACATTTTCCCCTAGAATATCCTCATATATTAATTATTGTGGCACAGACATAGTCATACATACCCCTCTAGCATCCTTTGAGCTTAATTTACCTCAATTAAGATGGTTTTATAAATAAGGAAACTGAGGCATGGTAACAGAAGTGGTAAAAAGGATGTCAACAGAACTCAAGTGTTCTATCCAAAAAAAAAAACATGACTTCCTGAGAAACACATTTTAACTGAAATTAGCCAGACAATCATCTATACTCACAGCTTTTTCCTGTGAGGGCACAAACTCAGTCTCATTTAAGCTATAAATAAGCACCTGCTGGTGGGAGATAAATACAACTCTATTTACTGAAACTCTTTGGGTTGTGCTTGCAGCAGTCACCCAGACTTATGGTGGCAACTCAAATGGGGATCCGTGTGTCTTGCCGTTCACCTACAATGGCAGGACTTTCTACTCCTGCACCACAGAAGGACGTCAAGATGGACATCTCTGGTGCAGCACGACTTCAAATTATGAGCAAGACCAGAAATATTCATTCTGTACAGACCATTCTGGTGAGTGTCCCAAGGGGGAAACACAGCAGTGGAAAAAACTCATTTCTTGTGCCCTTTTTAATTTGCTAACAACCTAGCCATTAATTTGGGGTCCACACAAGAGGTTTCACTTTTGTTCAGAAGGGTAGTTTGACCCAAGAGATGTGGTATCGTCTTAGCTACTAGGGATCCTTCCAAGTTCCCTAGTACCTTTGGGAAATGACACCAATAGAAAAGGCTTCCTATTCATTTCTTTTGACACATTGGGATTATGATGTGATTAAAGGTAAAGTCAGTGAGAAATCCCACAGGGCTGAAGAGTTCCCTGGGTAGGTGTCTGAGTGCTTTTGCTTATCTTCTGGTTGAAATTATATTTTATTCAAAGCTATGATTTACTTATTTTTTTGTTTAGCTGGGAAAGTGAGAGTAAAAACAGAATTTAAATCTATTTGAAGGTGAAGGTGAATATACTGAGGAAGCTTAGAACTATATTATCACACATCTTTTATTTAGAGATAGACTCTGTGTATTAGCTGTTGAAACTTGGCACTCTCAGGACCTTTCTGTAGAAATTTCTTTCTGTACTCTGGAAAGCTCAGTTGTAATCTTATTCCTTCTATTTTTGTGTTGTTATGGGCAGTCTTGGTTCAGACTCGAGGTGGAAATTCCAATGGTGCCTTGTGCCATTTCCCTTTCCTGTACAACCACCGTAACTACACCGACTGTACTTCTGAGGGAAGAAGAGACAACATGAAATGGTGTGGAACCACACAGAACTATGACGCTGACCAGAAGTTTGGATTCTGCCCCATGGCTGGTAAGATGAAGTCCTCATAGACAACCATTCAGGGAGTAGACAAAGAAGAATAGTGTCCGATTTATGCTATTTCTCCCATTCAGACTTAATTTTGAGACAACAGAAAATATTATGTGACACATGTATATATATATATACACACACGTGTGTATATATATTTTTACATGTATATAATCATGTATATAAGAATTATATAATTTACATAACTTTAAAATCCCATTAAAACAATTTAATGTCCAAAAATACATGTTATTATTATCATTGTTAGCTGCTTTTAAGTTGGCCCCAACTCATGGCAACCCCATGTGTTAAAGAGTAAAACTGTTCCATAGGGTTTTCTTGGCTGTAATCTTTATGAAAGCAGTTCGCCAGGCCTTTCTTCAGCAGAGCGGCTGGGTGGGTTCAAACAGTCAACCTTTGGGTTAGCAGCTGATCGCAAACTACTTGTGCCACTCAGGCTCCTAAAAATATATAAATGCAATAGAAATGGTTTTAAAAGTCTGAAAATATAAATTTTTGAGTAGCTTAAGGCATTTACTATATAACTGCTGTAGTCACAGACTTACCATATTGGCACATCATTTTGGCTTTGCTGACTCTATCACTTATTAAATACCAAAGTGACTCAAACTCTATGTTTTATGACAAGTAAGGACTGTCTCTTAAGAAGGGAGGGCTCAAGTTTGTATAGTTTGTATGAATGGAGAAAAGGGAACCAATACCTTTCAATTCCAAGGACCCCATAGACTGCATTTTATTTCCCAGTTACAAAACCAAGAGCCAATACTACACAGATTGTCAAGTGTGTGTATGAGCCATATAAATACTTACACTTACACTTGCTTTTATTTCTCTCATTTCAACAAAAGAGAATGTTGGGTTTAGAAGGAGAACACATTCTTATTTGCAGTTCTGTACCCATACATGTAGTTTCCTCTGAACCAGAATAAGCTGGGACTAGAAAAATTATAGGCCAGTAGTCAGAATCCAGACTGTTAGAACAATGTGCACACTTTGTGTGAATGTGTAGATAGTATTGTAGTTTAACATCCCCTAATCCTTCCTGTAATTATTCCCTCCAACACACCTTGCCTTTGGACTATGTTTTTATCTCTGGGGCTCAAAACTCTACCACTCCCCCTAGCAACACTTTGATTCCTTTGAGGCACACATGGCTTCTTTCCAAGTAAGGTTTCTTAAGGATGACCAAATTGAACTGATAATATTACCTGCCTTTTTAGACTTTGTGATCCTTCATTGAGTGTGCATTTTTCATCTGTTTCCAAACAGCTCATGAGGAAATCTGCACAACCAACGAAGGAGTCATGTATCGCATTGGAGACCAGTGGGATAAACAGCACGACATGGGCCACATGATGAGGTGCACCTGTGTTGGGAATGGTCGTGGGGAATGGACATGTGTTGCCTATTCCCAGCTCCGAGGTATGCTTGCTGATGAGTGAAAACATCTGAGAGGGCAAAGAGTCCAGAGAGGCAGGCGTTTATGTGAAAACCTGTACTTTGCCAAAGGCAGGGGAAGAAAAATGCAATGGCACTCCTTTAGGCTGCTGGGCTGGAGGAGGCTAACATTTCAAGCAGCCAGTTAAGAAAGGCTGGCACAGCAATTCTAAGATTCTGAAACATGCCCAGGGTGTAAGTACTTAGACTGAGCCGAAAAGATGACTTCAAAGGCAAGAACACAAACATTCGATCCTCTTAACTCTAGGTCACGCCGCTGGATTCACGTCGAGAAAAGATTGGATCCGTTCTGCACAGGAAAAAGATGTTACTATTCTAAAATCAGATCCTTGTAGATCCAATTTTAAGGAATGAAGTATCTAGAGAAACCAATCCACTTTGTTCAGTTCTGTTTTCCCTCTTGGGATCCAAATATATAACCTAGAGAGATATTGATTTAAAAAAAAAAAGTTAGTTTTTCATTTTGGGGATTTGAAAAGTAATAAGATTTAGGTAGAAGAACCCTGAGCTAGTAAATAGTCCAGGTAGCTGGTGTGTAGCTATTGATCTGAATGTGTTCTGCTATTGGAGTGTACAATAAGAACACAATTCTGGAGTAATAATTATTACATATGAAGCTGCAAAGCTGAAAGGGGCACTAGGAAAGCACACAGACCAGCCACCTCATCTTGCAGATGAAGAAACTGAGACCCAAAGAGGCAAAGTAATTTGCTCAAGATCCCTCTGAGTCTTCAGAACAGAGTTGGCATATATGTGTATATATTTACCTTAAGAACCCCATAGATGTCATTTTATTTCCCAAACCCAAATATCTCCTTCCCACCCACTCCAGAGGCCAAACCATCACCTCATGGTGAGCGCTGTATAAATATGCTTAATCTTCTTCCCCTTCACCATTATAAGCAGAGAGCTAAAGGAAATTGCCAACTAAGTAAGAACTTTTCAAAAAGTAAGATGTGTATTTGTTCAAGAGTGGCTTTTCACAAGATGCATTTTACCATGTTCTTCAGTTGCATCTACCTCTGACATTTACACGTTTATAAGAGAGAGAATGTTTTTTTTTACCAAAAAATTATCTTACTGATGAACCTTTGAAAGAATGTTTATACTATACCAGTAGGAAAGTCATCTTAGTGGGAAGTGTTGATAATTAGGTGGAAGTATACTTTGAAAAAATAACTTGCTTTGTTACCGACCTTTTAAAACATTCTCCATCTGTCCCATTGTTGCCTAAACAGATCAGTGCATTGTCGACGACATCACTTATAACGTGAACGACACATTCCACAAGCGCCACGAGGAAGGACACATGCTGAACTGTACCTGCTTCGGTCAGGGCCGGGGCAGATGGAAATGCGACCCTGTTGGTGAGCAGCCCCTCCCCCCCAGATAGATTTGGACACTGAGAATAGTTAGCAAGTTTCAAATAAGGAGAGCTATTTGATTTGCTCGACTGAAGTTGGCTCCAGACTTTGGCTGGTGGCTTGCAGAGAGCTTTACAAAGTCTTCTCTCTGATCATGGACCAATATATAATCTTGATACTGATAGTCATCTTTTGTTTGTTTGTTTACTCATTTATTCAGCAAATATTTATATGTCAGGAGCCCTGGTGGTGCAGTTGTTAAGAGCTTGGCTGCTAACCAAAAGGTTGGCAGTTCAAATCCACCAGATGCTCCTTGGAAACTCTATGGGGCAGTTCTACTCTGTCCTCTAGGGTCGTTATGAGTTGGAATCGACTCGAAGGCAAAGAGTTTGGTTCTTTTTTTTGCTTTACTGTATGTCATGCATTGTAGTTTGTGTTAGGAATACAGAAATCATGGACCCTGCTCTCACAAAGCTTATATTTTTGTGGAGGAAATCATCTAATTTTGCTAAATTTGGTAAGAAGCACAGGTTTATTTTAACTGAACAGAGTTAGTTCTTTGGTTCTGAATCTTAAAGATTGTCGAAGTTATGAAAGAGAACTTTTCCTTTGCTGACTGGGCAATAACAAGAGTAAAGGATTATGCTAGTAAATACCTCCCTTCAAAATACTCTATTTTTATTGGCTGCCCTTTATAATAGATTTGAGCAAATAGTGAAAGTTGAGCCTTAAAAGAGCTGTATTACCAGCACTCCAAAGTTTAAGGTAATCCATTAATAGTCTTCTACTGAAAGAGGCAGTTTGATCACTAAGAAAACAAGTCCTTTCAACTGATAAGATCAGTTTGACCTGAGATTGCCAAACCTGGGAGCAAAGCCTGAAAGGTTTACTTAGAAGCTGCTTAGCAAGTACTCACGGTTAAAATCGAGTTCATTCAGTTATGTGTAGAATTACAACCAAATTTTGAGGAAATATATAGAATGAAACTATTGAAAAAATAAATGAATGAAATGAAATGATTGCCAATTTTTGTCCTCACGGAGTTAAAAGGGTATTTGATTTGGGATGGAAGGAGGGGAATGTTTATTTCAAAAAACAAAAACCGCCTTAAATATACTCATTTCCAAGTACTCAAGGAGTATTAAAGAATGCTTATTTTAAAAAAAAGGTAAACCACTTGATCAGTATGGGTTAAAATTATATCTGATTAATTCTTCTCTCAAATTCATATTAAGTATATTACTATTTAGCTCAAGGTTATGCCACTGGATTCATGTCTAGCAAAAATTGGATACTTTCTGTAAAGAAAAAATATATATAATGAAATAAAACTATTTACATTTTTTTATTTAGAAATACCAGCCTTTTAGAAAAATAAATACCCCTCCCAATGAGTACTTTTTTAAAAATGCTAATTGTCCTGTAAGGAGAGTTGCAAATTTTTATTCAAACTAAGAATGCATGCTCTAGCACACTGAAATTAATTTTGTAGCTTTAAGTCTTCAAGACTGCTTATTTTTCACTTGTATACATTCTAGACCAATGCCAGGATTCAGAAACCCGAACATTTTATCAAATTGGAGACTCATGGGAGAAGCACGTGCATGGTGTCAGGTACCAGTGCTACTGCTATGGCCGCGGCATTGGGGAGTGGCATTGCCAGCCTTTGCAGACCTACCCAGGTAGGTAGCCCTATAGCTACAAATTGAGAACTGTCCACTGGGATGTAAAAAAACAGCTGCATCATTATTTACCAATACTCTGGTACCTAACTTGGAGCCTCCTTTCTCTTTCCCATCCTTCTGTCATATCACTATCTAATAATCAATCAGATTTTTGACTGGAATGATATTTCTCCACAATCAAGTGTAAGGTGTTAAAGCTGTGAACATGTGCCTGTATGTCATTTTGTTTCTAACACCAAAGAGCATTCCATTAGGTTAAACCACTCTGACTAATTTCATCTTACACCCTTAAATTTATTACACAGAAATAGGCAGGAACCATGACATGAGCTAGGATGGGAGTATAGGGCTAGGGTTTTATATTATCATTCTTAACAGAGAAGTTTCATAGACAAGTTACAGGAAATACAATGTAGGATATGTGTTAATTCAACATTTCGTCTAGATCCTCGTTGAACATTGGAATTTTCATTTGTTTGATCAGTGGGAATCTGGAACAAAGTACCCTGGGCCAAGAGTTGAGTAATTTGGTCAGTTCTCTGTCCGCACAGTTCAAACACTCTCAGATGTTTATTATTGGGTTTTTTTGTGTCACAAGGACATAATGCCTAGCTGTAGGTGTTAATTCATTTCAAGAAAAAAAATTGAGCTTAATTGTCACTGAGTGAGTAATTATAATAAAACTTGTTGAATTGTGAAGGTCTAATTTCAGGCCTCAGCTATTTGTGCAACTACTGAGGGGCAAAGTTTCCTAGGGCTCTGTTAACTTTAGACTTAAAACGTGGCCTGCATTCAGAAACAAAAAGAGATTTTTAGGGTATCAGAATCTACCTGTGACAGAAATTAAGATTAAGGTAACTAAGTCCCTCCATAATGTGACAAGAGATTACTATCCTAGCAAACAAGATAGTGAACAACTTGCCAAAGGCATGGGTCCTGGCTCTTTATACCCAACTGAGAAGTTACATGTCAGGCTCGCTCCTCCATTTCCTCATCTGTAAAATGGGGAGATGGTAGCTGATTATCTTTAAAGTTCCTTCCAGCACTAACCATCTAACAAGCTATGATTCTCAATACCAACCACCCAGATGTACCCTTTCTATGACCCCTTGTATGAAGGGATTCCTGCTCTCCCCAACCCTCAGGCCCTTGGGGCTACTGAAGGTGACATAGCTTTAGCGGGCTTATGAACAGATTGGCCTGACTCTTAAATCGCATTTCTTGGTGTAGGAGTAACTTAAAACAGTGTTTTAAATTTAATAATATTTTTCTTGGATCTGATTGCAAAAGTACTGTAAGTTCAGAAAGTATACAGTGTTTTTTTTTCTTGTGCCTACTTTTTTTTTTTAATGATGCAACCAAATAATAGAAACTTCTAAAGAAATGCTGTCTAATTTCTATGTTTATGATTGTTACTGGCATGGCAATTCGTTGAAAATGATCTCCTTGTCAATGATTTAAAGACCTTTTTTATTTACTCTCTCTCTTAAAATAAGCCCGCCTACATAGCTGCTGACTGGAAGCATTTAGGTGGACATGCGAGAGATGAAATCTGGAAGGGGAGTAGTCCTCCAGGATTGGAGTTTTATGTGTTCACCTTGTTCCCACTCTCTAATGAGCGTGGCAGCAAGAGCCATGGGCAGAGAGGAGATTTAGGGAGAGGGGATTGGTGTTTGCTCTCTGATATGTGGTTTGGTGCTTATCTGTCTGTCTGGCATGCCCAATGGGTCAAGCCTGCGTGTGGGACTTTGAGAGTGTGGGATGAATAAGGCAACAAAAGATTACCAATAGATTGTCTCTGAGCCTTGTCCTGTTTGTTCCTCCTACAGAGGACTTGGTAGAGTTCTTCAAATGAACAGAAGATAAGAGGCATTCGGTTTGTCAATAAGCAACCAGGAAAACACAGATCTCAGCAAATTAAATAGAGGAAGAAAGGACTGAGTTGAAACTCGTAAATGTTTAACTTCTCCAGGGTCACCATTACTGGAAGTTATTCATTTTGGCCTTATTTTCAACTGATTTTAAAAGTATAGAAATTGTATCATATCTTTACTTAACAATTATATTGTTATTCTGATCTTATTGAATAAGAGGGAGTAAACAGTGGCTTAAAAAAAGTTTCACAAGCTGAATATATAAAGATTTCATAATGGTAATTGCTCACATATGCCAGTTAGGTTAATTTAAAAAGTTATATACCAACTAACCAGTATCAAAGGGATTATCAAAAATTTAAATCTAAGTGATGTCAGAATTTTCAGCTTTCCTATCTTCAAATTATATGTAGTGTAAGGTAGAGTATAGTGACAAAAGGAATTTAATTGATCTTACAAGTAACTGACACAGTCTCTTCACTTTCTTGATAAAACTGTGTTAAATGTATGAAATCCTATTGCTTTTCAATGCAGTTCCCTTAAGGAGGACTATGGTATAAGCCTACATTTTAAAACACAGAATTGCAGTCCTGGAAGTCTTAAGAAAGAACAGATACTTTTATAGTTTTGCTTCATCACTTTTGACTGGGGTATAACCCGTTACCCAAAAAACACCAAACCAGTTGCTGTCAAGTTGACTTTGACTCATGGCGACCCCATGTGTGCAAAGTAGAACTGCATTCCATAGGTTTTCAAGACCGTCACTTTTTCAGAAGCAGATCACCGGGCCCTTCTTCCCAGGCACCTCTGAGTGGGTTCTAATAGCCAGTCTTTCGATTAGTAGTCGTTTGCACCACCCGGGGACTCCTAAAATCCATTGAAGTAGCCTTTTTCTTTTACCTCCCTCTCCTTTACTGTCCTTTCCCTAGTGGACATAAGAGCATGATTAGGTTTCAAGGCAGAAAGGAAAGGTCATTTGTGTTGTCTTTTTAAAACTTAATCTTAACAGACATTGAATCATTGTAAACTTTTTCCTCTCAAAATCTTGATTGACAAATGAAATAAAGTACATGTCAGGTTTCTGTTTACCTGAGGAAATTATAATAAGACTTCTTAAAAGGATTACTATTTTTAAAACCTTATGCCAATTATCGTACATAACTTAAGGCCATGATATTCCTATATTTACTGATTTACATGGAAGTGCTTTAAATAGTTACATCTCTAAAAGTTTGATTCAATATTTGTCTTTAAAATGCATCTACATTTGTGAGGAGCTTCAGGAACAGAAGAGGTGATTCAAAGAGGGACATGAAATTGGCTTCTGCCAGTTGATTAAAACAAATATTTTTCTGTGTTCTATCAAATACATACCATGTTAGAATGGAAAACTGGGAATTTTATACACGAATTTTTATATTCATGTGGCTTGGAAATATGTGTGTTGAGTGAAATTCAGATTCAAAGAATATTTCAGTAGGTCTCCAACCAACTTTGAATTATTCCCAGTGTGGAAGTGAGTATATTATTCTAGAACTTTGAGTTCACACAGATAAGCAAGTTGTATATTTGTTCTGTTAGAGAAAACTTTGTTTCCAAAGAGAATTTAACAGCTAAGATAATAAATAAGTTTGAAAATAATTTTTCTTTCTGGAAGCTCTCAGAAAACTTAAATCTGTTAATAATCTGGTGATGTGCTTTATTACAAAGGCAAAATTTTGCTCTTTTTGACAGAGTGGCAGTTAGAAATTCTTGGAAGATTATTACAAGGAAATTTATTTTTATTTCTAGTAAGTTGGAAGGTTGACTGATGTAAAAAAAAGACAGTGTTCAGGAAAAACACAGTCTTCTGTTCTGCAAGCATAAATTTTCCAGCTATTTCATTATTACCCTAAATGGATTAATCTGTTAAGAAATTGATTGTACTTCCCATATTTTGCTTAAAAAAGAATCAAAACCATATTTTATATTTTGTTGGTAACAGCTATGTACATTAAGATATAGAAATACTGGATTTAGAATATAATTCAGAATGTCATTTCAGTTGACAACTGCTTTTGAAAAAAAACAAAAAGTTTGATCTGTTAATTATTTGACCAATCTGTCGTGTAATTTAAAAGTGTATTTCTCTAAAATTTTACCCCAAACAGATAGGATGCTTACACTGATAAGAAATAAATCTAGGTCCTTAATTATTACCCTTATTTGTGTAAGATTCTATCCCATTTAGAATTTTGTCTTACATCATGTCCTATGGTCTTTGGAATGTTGTTTCTTCTTTCTTAGATGGCAGATCTAGTTCTTGATGAAAGCCTTCACAAATTAAAATTTGCTTGAAAAGAGGCTTAATAAGTAAATGAAGTTTGTATTCTGTATTTCATTATTTGTGTTAGGGTGATTTCACATGATTGTTACTTTGAAAATGGAGGAGAAAAAAGCAAGTTAATAGATTTTTTTTTTAAACACATGACTTTTGTTTGCTATGAACAAGTTCTACTTGCATTTCTCACGTGGAGGGCAATATTATTTATCAGCCAAAAAAGTATTTGTTGCTTTGATTTCAGATGTCAGTATTTATAGGTATTAACCTAGATAATTTCTATTCTACTCACATTCACTGATAAGTAAAACTGTCTTTAATGGTGGTCATCCATATATACGATATTTTAAATTGAAGTGAGTGAATACCCAAGGTAACCAAATCCCACCTCTATGTTTTCAGGCTCAACTGGTCCTGTCCAAGTAATCATCACTGAGGGCCCCAGTCAACCCAACTCTCACCCCATCCAGTGGAATGCACCAGAGCCATCTCACATTTCCAAGTACATTCTCAGGTGGAAACCTGTGAGTATCCCACCCAGGAGACACTGAGTACTTGAGCTTAACAAATCTTGAGGGCTCCCCCTACCACACCAGCTTTTGAGCCTATAGATCTGGTTAACTATTCATATAGCTGTTAGATTTGTTTAGTGACCAACCAATATGTTGTCAAGCTAATTAACATGTAGATTTAACTTTGTTAGTATTTAGAAGAATTTCACTTTTCTTAAGAAGGGCTTAGAAACCATGATGCTTAAAATTATTCTTTCCCAATATGGGAAGAGACTCTAAGGTTTTTGATGTCTTGAAATCTCATTAAAGGAAAAAATTAATGGCAGCATTTCCACGATTTGAAAAAAATAGTTAAATTAATATCTTTCTCTTTTGATTCACCTTTTAAGTGATCATTTTGTAAAACCTCATTTTTGATCCTTTTAAAATAGAGTTATTTAGATAGATGGGAAAGAGATGATGAGAGGGACGTATAGATGAGGGGCGAGAGTTGGTTTATTTAAAGAACAAGCTATGTGATTTTCTAGTAAGCGTCTAGAAACTGAAGAAATCTTACCAAAGAGGCTATTGATCTTTTAGGCTTTAGTTTCGTTTACCCTTTCAAACCTAACCTGTTATAGCCCCAAAGTTCATGACTCATTATTTAGAAACAATGTTTATAACACAGGAGGAAAATGTCCATTTTTAATCACATCTATTGAATTGCAACAATAAAATAAATAAATAAACCTTCTACTAACTCATGCAGTTGTATTTAAACTCTAGGAAAAATTCAAACTGTTGGGGGTCACGCTTCTTCTTTCACCCTCTTTTGCAACGTGTGTAGTATAGTGAGTAGCCGTTTGCACAATTTGGGTATATAGTGATTATCCCTCAAACACCTTCTTGTTTCTCATCTTTTTATCTCATCACCAATTGTAATTACTTTAGACTTAAGTTCCAAGTATTATATGAGACCATATAATAGGGAGCATTATCAATGACGTGTAGGTATAAAATGTATGTTGTTGTTGTTGTTAGGTGCTGTCAAGTCAAACTTGACTCACAGTGACCCCATGTAACACAGTAGAACTTCCCTATAGGGTTTTTTAGGCTGAAATCTTTACGGGAGCAAATTGCCAGGTCTTTTCTCCCGTGGAGTGGCTGGTGGGTTTGAACCACCAACCTTTTGGTTAGCAGCCAAACTTTTAACCGTTGAATTGAAAATCTTCAAAGAACGGCAGTGATGAACTTCTTTGAGGCTTTTTTTTTTTTTTTTTAATTATGCTTTAGGTGAAATTTTACAGCTCAAGTTAATTTCTCATACAAAAATGTATACATACATTGTTATGTGACCCTAGTTGAAATTCCCACAATGTGACAGCACACTGCCCCTTTCCACCCTGAGTTTCCCGGGGTTTCCCGTATCCATTCAATCAGCTCTTATCCCTTTCTACCCTCCCATCCCACCTCTGAACAGGAGCTGCCCATTTAGTCTCATGTATCTACTTGAACTAAGAAGCACCTCCTCATGAGTATTATTTTATGTTTGATAGTCCAGTCTAATCTTTGTCTGAAGAGTTGGCTTCTGGAATGGTCTCAGTTCTGGGTTAACAGAGAGTCCGGGGTCTTTAAGGTTTTTAACAACTAAAAATTTTCAGGTTTTTCCTTAATGTAGGCATCCTGAAGTTTATTTTCTAGTATTTCCTGCTGATAACTAAATGAAAAAGTTCGCATTTAAATGTGAAGATTATCATTGAATCTGAGCTAATTGTAATGACTAATTTAAAAAATTGTTTCACAGTGTACTTGGGTTAAAATTCAAATTTAAAGAGAACTAGGATCATTTTCATTAATTCAAAAATATAAGTGGGTACTTGACTATTTGAATTATTGAGAAACTGGTTGATTAATTTTAAAAATAAAAACATTGGGAATTCAAACACATTTTGACTTAAACACTAATTTAGAATATTTACCCTTAGAAGATCTCATCTTGTTTGAAGTAAGGATGTTTCTCTTCCACACATTTTATTGCTGTGAGTTTTATGATTCATAACATATTAATGAAGTTGGACAAGATATGAAAATGTAAACTGGAAGCAAAAGATTAAATAAACAGAAATCATATTCTTCTGCAGTCTTGCCCAAAGTTGGTTAACCACTTTTGATGGGGTAGTTCATATTCAAGAATGAGTCATAAAGCCAGACCAGTTGAACCTTGCATGTAATGGTCCCAGGAAATGATTCACAAAGCAATATGATGCCTTTGAATTTTTTGACAAGGCAAGAAACTTGAATTGTATTCCACTAAGTTAAAAGATAGAATAGGTGGCCTTTTTCCATTTCAGAAAGGAGTACATCTCTGTTCATTGTAGAAACAAAAAAAGTTGGGAGAGATGAAACTTAGGTTCATTATATGAAGTTACTGATGTTAAATAATTGGTCTGGCAAAAGGGAGGTGCCCATCGCCTGCTTACTGTAACTTCCGGCATGTCACTTACCTCTCTGTTTCTTTACCTGAAAAATGGAGCAATAATACCACTCCCTAATTGGGGGAGATGAGGATTAAGTGGGAGAATATAAGTAAAACAGCACAGTGTGACACATAGTGAGCCCTCAATACATGTTAGCTATAACAATCGTAACTGCTACTGATACTAACAAACTCTGTTATAGGCCCCTGTACCAATTATAATTTTCCATGATTTCCCTACAGAATGAAGTTGCATAGTTTCTTCATTCTTCTTTGAAGACTGTTAAATAACATCTTTGAATTTTGAGGGATTTTTTTTTTTTAATTTAAATTTTTAGAAAAATCCGCCAGGCCGTTGGAAGGAAGCGACCATTCCTGGCCACTTAAACTCATACACCATCAAAGGCCTCACACCAGGAGTGATCTATGAGGGACAGCTCATCAGTGTCCAGCAATACGGCCAGAGGGAGGTCACGCGCTTTGACTTCACCACCACCAGCACGAGCACACCTGTGACCAGTACGTCGTACCACTGTCTTGATGTTTGCACCCGAGTCTCTCAGAGCTGGGCTTTCCTCAGAAAGTGCTTTCCTTTGTCATTCATGGTCTTCTGTGAATGGCACTCACATTGTTCAAAAATGACATTCTGCAGACGAGGACAGTAAATGTTCCAGATGGCTGAAGGTTCACTTTCCCCTTTCTGTGACTCTCTAGGCAACACCGTGACAGGAGAGACAACACCCTTTTCTCCGGTTGTGGCCACTTCTGAATCTGTGACTGAAATCACCGCCAGCAGCTTTGTGGTCTCGTGGGTCTCAGCTTCAGACACTGTGTCAGGGTTCCGTGTGGAATACGAGCTGAGTGAGGAGGGAGATGAACCACAGTATCTGGGTAAGCTGAATGTGTGGTTCATCACAGGTTGGAGTGGGTGTTGGTAAACCCTCTGTGGAGGCGGGAGAGGCACGCAGGAAGGTGGTCTGTGTGGTTAGAACTAGTTGACAGCTCAGACTGAATGTGCTGCCCTCAGCTATGTGGAAAGGAAGGGACTGACCCTTTCTAGAACTCAGCCAGGGTTTTACTGAGCCACTCTCACAGTTTTCTGGTCCCTCATGTGACTGCATTATCCATTTGCCTGGGCACAGGTCCATACAACAAAAACTGTTTATGGAATTCATTGCCAGTATGAGAGCTGCAGCAGAAAATTTTATTTTTAGGGGGAAGTGGCGCAGTACCTTCATTCATGCTTTTCAAATTCTTATGGTTAGAGGACCTTTGAAAAACTTTATTGAAGTATAATGTACATACTGAAAAGTACACAGATCATAAGCGTATAGCTTGATGAATTTTTATAAGTTAAGCACACTCACATGACCAGCACCCAGATCAAGAAAAAGAACCTCTCTTCTACCCTATTCTCCATTACACCCACCCCCCCAGTAACCACAACCCTGACTTCTAACTACAGGGGGCTATTTTTCAAAATTTGGGAATGGAGTATAAAATTATACATATTTAGAGAAGAAAATGGAAAAAAAGGGGAGAAAGCAAATTATCCCGTAGTACAGTGATAATTACTGAGTATCCATTAGAATAGTCCCTTCTAGTCTTTTTTCTCCCCTCTATGAATATGGAGCCCTAGTGGTGCAATGGTTAAGCACTCAGCTGCTAACCAAAAGGTTGGTGGTTGGAACTCACCAGCCGCTCCACAGGAGAAAGATGTGGCAGTGTTTCTGTAAAGATTTACAGCCTTGGAAACCCTACGGGGCAGTTCTACTCTGTCCTACAGGGTCGCTGTGAGTCAGGATCGACTCGACAGGAAGGGGTTTGGTATGAATATATAGTTTTAAAAATATTCTTCTTATAGAATGTGGAGTCATTTGAGGGATTGATTTGTTCTGGTTAATAACTTTTTCTTTCTTATTTCAAAGATCTTCCAAGCACAGCCACATCTGTGAACATCCCTGACCTGCTTCCTGGCCGAAAATATATCGTAAATGTCTATCAGATCTCTGAAGAGGGAGAACAGAGTTTGATCCTGTCCACTTCACAGACAACAGGTACATGTGTACTACATGGCGTTTAAAGAATCTTGTTCTGTAAAACATAGGCCTGCAGCAAGGTTTCCTGTTTTCCTCATTTCTTCCTCTGTTTCTTTGTTAGCGCCTGATGCACCTCCTGACCCTACTGTGGACCAAGTGGATGATACCTCGATTGTTGTTCGCTGGAGTCGACCTCAGGCACCCATCACAGGTCAGCTCAGCCTCCTCTTCTTTGGCTGCCATGTTGATTTTGATGGTATAGGTGGTGAGGGAGCAGATTCTGATCTGTGGACTAGCATATCATTTTAAATTTCCCATTCAATTATTAGATTAAGGTCGAGTGTTGTCTGTGTGTGTGTGTTTATGTCTGTGTAATATTAAATTAAGAACGTGATTGTTTTCAAGCCTTACAGCCCTACTTTCTTATGGATTATTTCCCTCCAATCCATTTCACACCCCCCACACACCGCCCCCACTTCCCCCACCCCATACCCACACACAGTGCAACAGACCCAAAATCTCTAAAGCCAGCTCATTGGCTTATTGAACCAGGCATTCCCACGGTTGTCTTCAGGGTTATTGTTGTTAGCTGCTGTCAAGTCAGCCCCTGACTCATGGCAACCCCATACACAACAAAACAATATATTGTCCAGTCCTGCGCCATCTCCATAATCCCTTGGGGATCAGACCGTTGTGATCCATAGGGTTTTCTTTGGCTGATTTTTAGAAGTAGATTGCCAGACCTTTCTTCCTGGTCTATCTTAGTCTGGAAGCTCCACTGAAACCTGTTTGGCATCATAGCAACATGCAGTTACCACTGACAGATGGGTGGTGACTTTCCATGATATGCATTGGTCAGGAATAATTTTCCTGACAACCTCACTCTGAGTGTTATTCTTTAAGAGGTAGCTGACTTGCCTTCTTAGCTCATTAGCTGACTCAATGTTTAATCTTTGAAGATCTTAAAAAAGCACAATTCTGTGCTTAGGATGGTTCATTAATTGCTTCCGTTGTCCAGAGCTCAAAGAGGAGAGGTTAGTTTAACATGAATATTTTCACCTTATGGCTTCTCTGATCGACATTTATTAAGGATCTTGGATCTTCATAGATTATGTTTATTGTTAAAACTGTTTGCATGACTGTTCTTAATTTATCTTTATGTTGAGTAGTTATTATAAGAAGTGGCAACATTGCAAGAGTCAAAAAAGAATCACCAGTTCTTAACTCAAGATGCTAAGGTTAACTAGAAAAGGTGGAATTTGTGATTTTTTAAAAATTGATTTCATAAAGCAGTGTATCTTGTTTTTTTCTCATGAATCTGCAGGATACAGAATAGTCTATTCACCATCAGTTGAAGGTAGTAGCACAGAACTCAACCTTCCTGAAACGGCCAATTCCGTCACCCTCAGTGACTTGCAACCTGGTGTTCAGTACAATATCACTATCTATGCTGTGGAAGAAAATCAAGAAAGTACTCCTGTTTTCATCCAACAAGAAACCACTGGTGTCCCACGTTCAGGTAAACTTGCATGATTGATGTCATTGGTGTTATTGAATTGTACACACTAAAAACTGTTGAATTGGCAAATGTATGTTATCTATATTTTCACAACAATTAAAAAAATTTGACACTTCCTACTCATGGAGCCCTGGCGGCGCAGTAGTTAAGAGCTGTGGGTTGCCAACCGAAAGGTCAGAAGTTTGAATCCACCCGCTGCTCCTTGGAAACCCTGTGAGGCAGTTCTATCCTGTCCTATAGAGTCGCTATGAGTCAGAACTGCCTCAAGTCAACGGGTCTGATTTTTTTTGGTACGGTATCTTATCTCTTAGGGTTTAGCAAGGTAAAGTCTTTAACCTCCCTCAGAAGAACAAAGGAAAACCCTGGTAGTGTAGTGGTTAAGAGCTACTTCTGCTAACCAAAAGGTTGGCAGTTCGAATCCACCAAGCCTTCCTTGGAAACTCTATGGGGCAGTTTTACTCTGTCTTGTAGGGTCACTATGAGTCCACTTGACAGCAAGGGTTTAGAGGAACAAAGGAATCCTTGGAATGTGCTCATTCTATTAGCCTCCTGGGAGGACTGAAAGTATAAGACAAAAGGATCGTGTCCCCAAGGAAGGTTGTTTTGTCTCTATGTCAGTACTTCCTATATGCAAGTAATTTTACAGATTAGTTCATCTCTAAATTATGAAATCTGCTGAAATGCCCACACTATAAAGTGAACTACCCAAGCCAGCTATTAGCCTTCCTGATTAAAAACTGACAACTTAAATTCTTCATATTTTTCCTCAGAGATTTAAGGGTCAGTTCATCTGTTGGTCTTAAGTATTACAAAATGTTTCAGTAAAATAAGAAACCACTACATTCTTCCCTGGAGTTTCCTTTATATGTTTATTTCATAGCCCTTGATATGACACTGAATATGCTGAAAATTTATCTGTTTACATACATATATTTTAGATGAAAACTTCAGATGTCATAATGTAAGCAGTGTAACTGAACCACGCAAATATACGCAAAAAAGCGTGTTCTCTGGTTAAGAGACAAAACTTAGCATTGCTCTGGAATGAAAGGCTCTGTGAACTGGCTAACACATCCGGGAAACTGGCTTTTCAAAAATAATCTTCAGCAGGAATTGCGAGTGACTGATGGTCTCTTGTCTGGTAGGTAAAGTTCCCCCTCCTAGGGACCTGCAGTTTGTGGAAGTGACAGATGTGAAGATCACCATTATGTGGACACCCCCTGAAAGTGCAGTGACTGGTTACCGCGTGGACGTGATCCCCATCAACCTGCCCGGGGAGCACGGGCAACGCCTGCCCATCAGCAGGAACACCTTTGCCGAGGTCACGGGGCTGTCCCCCGGGGTCACCTATAACTTCAAAGTCTTCGCGGTGAACAACGGGAGGGAGAGCAAGCCTCTGACTGCTGAACAGACGACCAGTAAGTCCAGCTCCTGGCTTTACCTCCATCCCAAAATTCTCTACCCTACCTTCCAACCTGGGATGAATATGAAGCATACCACTGACTCCTAGGTTTACATCTTGTTGTTGTGGTGGTTAGTAGCTGCCGAGTTGGCTCCAACTCGTGGTAACACCATGTACAACAAAACTAAATGCTGCCCAGTCCTACATCATCTTCATAATCATTGGTATTCTCAAATCTATTGATGAAGCCACTGTGTATTTTGAGAACCTTCCAATCTAGAGGCTCGTCTTCCAGCACTATACCAGACAATATTCTATTGAGATCCATAGGGTTTTCATTGGCTAATTTTTGGAAGTAGATCACCAGGCCTTTCTTCCTACTCTGTCTTAGTCTTGAAGTTCTACTGAAACTATTCACCATGAGTGACCCTGCTGGTATTTAAAATACTATTGGCATAGCTTTCAGCTTCACAGCAGCACCAAGCCACCACAATATGACAGACAGCTAGGGAGTTTACATCTTAGAAATAGGAAAATGCTCAGCTGAGAAGGGAATGTATACTGGACATAAAGCACAGTTCAACTTAAAACAAAACCCACATAAGCTCTACGGAGGCTAAGCGGTAACCCATTTCCAAAACATACATACCAGGGGAATAGTACTAAGAGAGGAGAAGTTAAGAGAACCTAATTTTCTCTGCTTATGGAGACCTGGATCGATAATTTGAGTACATTTCTTTGTAACCAAATATGTCTAGATCAAACTTAAAATGTAGGTTCTTAACACTGGTACATTAGAATTATTTATGAATAGTAATTGCTAAAACATTTAGTGCTTATTGGGCATCAGGTCTTCTGGTCAGTACTTTACAAGCATTATCTTATTTAATCCTTGTTTTGACCTTATGAGGTAGGTTGTATTATTAGCCCTATTGGATACATGAAGAAACTGAGGCTTAAGGTATTAAAAAATTCTGCAACTTGCCTAAGGTCAAAGAGCTAGAAAGTGGTGGAACTGGACCTGAAACCTATGTCTTTTTGACTCCAGAGCCCATGCTCTCAGTTATTATACTAGCCATCTCTTAAACATTTCCTCTATATGAAAGACATTTTAAATTTCTGCAGGAAAACTGCTAGTTCTCATACTCAAGAAGAAAACCTACAACTTACGTGACTCTTTTTGATAGTCCAAACTTATTAGTGTCTACATGAATCTGAGGTTCTGAGTATATGTTAAAATTATTGTCTAATCTGAGTCCCTGGGTGGCACAAATGGTTAAGTGCTGGACTACTAACTGAAAGGTTGGCAGTTCAAACCTATCCAGAGGTACCTCAGAAGTAAGCCCTGGTAATCTGCTTCAGAAAGTTCCCAGCCTTGAAAACGCTATGGATTGCAGTTCTGCTCTGCACATTTCTTGTTGCCATGAGTTGGAATCTACTCATCAGCAGCTAACAACGACAGCAAATCTGGGTCACGTGAAAATAACTTGATTCTCTTAGCAAAGCACTATTTATTCAATAAATGCATTGAGTATTATCTTTATTCTATATGGAGCTATCAACCTTCTTTTTGCCCTCCTTTTAGTGGGCTTATGCCTGTTAACCTATTTGGCTCAGAGCAGCATAAATTGAGGGCTTCAGAGTTTTTTGTTGTTTATTTTTTTAATGTCATTGCTACAGTGTAAGGATAATTTCTAAGGATGGTGGGAAAGTCATGCTGGAAAATTAGACTTTCCAAAGGATCATAGTCAAGCAAAAGGGGTCAGAGAATTCTCATGAATGACACAGAGTTTTGGCAAAGTTCTATGTAGCACTCAATCTCATAATGGCTCAATTTTCCTGGTTTTGACCTTTACTTGGTTTCAGCCTTGAGGAGAGAAAATTTAGTCCAGCTTTAGGATTTCAGCATCATAGTTACTGATCTAAATATTTCTTGACACGTTTCATCGTTTTTTCTAGAACTGGATGCTCCCACTAACCTCCGATTTATCAATGAGACTGACGTGACTGTCCTGGTAACTTGGACCCCACCTCGGGCCTGGATAGCAGGGTACCAGCTGACCGTGGGCCTGACCCGAGGAGGCCAACCCAAGCAGTACAACGTGGGGCCCTCAGCCACTCAGTACCCACTGAGGAATCTGCAACCTGCGTCTGAGTACACTGTAACCCTCATGGCTATAAAAGGCAACCAGCAGAGCCCCAAAGTCACTGGAATCTTTACTACTTGTAAGTCAGCATTTTAAATGTTATTTCTTAATGATGTTATAGATTCTTAACTGTATTTATATTCTCAATTCTTCATACTTTTTTTAAGAGTTAGCTTGAAAAACTTAGTACACGATTTAAGGCGGTGCTACTCCAAGTGTGGTCCGTGGACCAGCTGCTGGTCCATCAGTCGTTTGTTACTGATTCGCAGCAAGGTAAGGAGTTTGTGCCAGACCATAGACAATGAAGCATGCTGTTTAGTTCAGTTGATAATTTCTTTGAACCAAGACTTTCTTGATGAAGGAAGTAGTGTGTTAATCTGCATACATTGCCAAGCTCCTTATTTACTATGAGGCCAGCACTTTGGATAACACAAATTTAAACTATTTAGATTTTTTAAAATTGAATTCTGTTGTATTAAATGAGTTTCCCTAATAGTAGTTAAGCCAAGAAAAAATCAGCACCTATGGCTATATCTTAATAGATTGGGCATCAAATTATAGCCATGAAATGTAGGAGCAAAAACATCTACCAAATGAATACAAACCAATAGAACTGGAAGCTAAGGAAATGACTTGTGCAGCGTTGAGTGGGGCAGCAGATTAAAGTACTTCTGCAGAACAGAATAGCTTTTCTTCTTCTCCTTTCTAAAATTACTCTTGACAGTCCAAAATCAAAAACCAAACCTGTTGCTGCGGAGTTAATTCCAACTCATAGCGAACCCATAGGACAGAGTAGAACTGCCCATAGGGTTTCCAACGGGCAGCTGGTGGACTTGAACTGCCAACCTTTTGGTTAACAGCCAATCTCTTAACCACTGTGCCACCAGGGCTCCACAGAGGGGAAAATACTGACAATAATTTTTGTTGTTGTCTTTCCTTTTGCCCAACATTTTAGAGAAAGTGGTCTTAGATCTCCTATATATCTACATTACAATAAAGGTCTATATTCACAACCAGACTTCTATTAAGTACATTCACATTTACATTATAAAGAATTATGAAATCCCTTATTTCTAGCTGAACATCGTTTGTTGTTCTGAGCTCGACATTTTGAATTACAGAAATGCCTAACCTAAGCCCTTTTTTCAGCATATATTGCCACTATGAACTAGTGTGTAATTTTCCAAAAGCTTTCGTCAACTCTTCCACTTTGACTAACTTAAAAATATAGATGTTAAAAGACATTCAAAATGTGAATACAATGTAGTTTGTAAACAACTATGGAATTCTAAAAATTTTATTAGTTTTTCCTTGTAAGAAGTCCTCATGTACCAAAAAATTACTCCCACTTATGTTGGGTGTATAAAGTTTGCCAGTGAAGGTTTTTTCTAAAGTAATTTTTAATCACAGGCAAATAAAATCTGCTTTTTATTTGTAAGTAAGTTCACCTAAAATTTTTGCAGTATTATATAATATAGTGTTAAGATACTCTAAAATCTTTTAACATGAAATCAGTGTCTTTGTATTTCTTATAAATGCCCATTACAGCACTATAATGGAGATTTCAGTACATGCAACCTTTTAGTAGATGTAGTCTGGCTGAAATACAGTTATATAGTTGTCTTTTTTTTACTCATTAACATAAGACATCTTTTTTGTAGTTTCTATTGTTGAATAATATGCCTATAAAAGAAAAAAAAATTTTCAATTATGCTAACAATAAGTAAATAGGAGAAGGAGTGAATATAGGATATTTCAAGCACTTTCGGAGACTTTAATATGTTGGACATGTTATTTTATATTGTGCACAATATATTTATAAAAAAATATACAATTATACTTGAATTAAAGTGCTGATAGTCAAAACTTATTTTATTAGATTAAGGTTAACACAGTGCCTTGCACATTGTATATTTTCAAAAAATATTTGTTGAATAGATTATCAATGCAGGAAAGAATGATGAAGAAAACACTTCAACCAAGCTTAGATTTAAATAAACTGACATATTCAGGGAGTTCTACAACTTCTTTTGAGCTTCGGATACTCCCTAAGGCTGCAAATATCAGCAAGCCTTGCATGTTTTTAAATTGCTTTAAGTTTCTATCACTTTTTACTGTCTTACCAAGCTGAATTCTGCAAATAACTTTTCTGGGTTTTGTAACTTGTGCTAAATTCTTAAAAGCAAATGTGATAGGGAAGGGGGGAAAAAAAAGCTGCTCCTGGGGAAAATTCAGCTTACCCCTTTATAAATAGAGCAAATTTTATTTCTTTGACAGCCAGACTTCTTCACCTAGGGAGAGCTGCCAAAAGCCATAGCTCATACTTAAGAGTCACATCCTTTGTCTGACATCAGTTTGTGGGTTTGTGGTTTGGAGGTTTTCCTGTAACGGTCTTCCCAGGCAGAGAGCATCATCTTAAACTTGGGAAGATTCTAGCTGGTTGGCTCAAGCAACAGAAAAGCCCAGTCTTAAAGCCCAGGACAGTTGAGGAGAATATTATTCGTGAAAAAGTTGTGGTTACACAGATGTTTGGCGAGAGAAGCTCTCTGTAGTGTTTCTCGTGGACGATTAACACAAGCTTGGCCATGGCATTTTGGCAAAGTCAGCAGCAGCCAAGTGCTACATGATTTCAGAGACACTGGGAAGGCATTATGGGTCACCCATCCTATTTCCCTTAAAACACCACTGAAACAACAATGTCCTTATGAAACAGCTCATTAAACCAGTAGAATTTTAATTCTGCCATTTGAACAGTCATTACAAAGTGGCCCACACACATATTTGATTTTTTCCCCCACACAGTATTTTAAACATTGAAAAGAAAAAAAAAAAATACACATTAAAATCCAGACTGAAAATAATGGAAGA
The DNA here is from genome assembly GCF_000243295.1 of Trichechus manatus latirostris. Classification (NCBI taxonomy): domain Eukaryota; kingdom Metazoa; phylum Chordata; class Mammalia; order Sirenia; family Trichechidae; genus Trichechus; species Trichechus manatus. The sequence continues at coordinate 6,367,816 of NW_004443977.1, read as the reverse complement.
ATTGCAATGCCGGGCCTGAATTTCCCCATGGCAAAAAATAGTCTGAAGCTGAGTAGACATTGGAGTCTTAATGCTTTTTTAATCCCAGTTCATAGAACTCTAGAGGATAACTCTGTCTCACCAGTTCTTTATAAGTTAGTGTAAATGCATTTAATTTTTTTTTCCCCCAGTAAAAATAAAATTTGTTTGGGACGTAAAGAGGAAGGAATAGTGAGGGAATTGATCATATGACCAGGGCTATTAACACACTTGGAATGCTTGAATTTGACTCACCTAACTCACATGTCAAGTATAATTTACAGATTATCAGTGTGTCTAACAAGATTTGCAAGGCCATTGGAAATGTCTACCTTAAATTTGTGTACACATACTCTTTTTCTTCCTTTATTTACTTCTTAAGTAATATTTTCACTAAGAGAAATAATGGTAGTGTCAGGATGCTAGAAGATACAAAACGAACTTGTGTTATATTTTCTAATTCCAGCAGCAGAATACTAAATTTCTGTACTATTATCCTAAGCGACTAATCACTTATTTAGGGAATGAATCTTTATAAGTATATCTATGCAGGCAGATTTTTTTTTTAACTTTAATATAACACCTCTTATCCTAATAAAAAATAAATGGCAATCATTATGGAATAATTCATCGTAAAGCTATTTTTAGGTCACCATATGTATTTTAACCTATAAGCCATTGTTCTCATATTAATGATTAAGAAAAAAATGCTAATCAGTGTGTGGTGACCAGTTTTACTTTTTGCATGGGATTTTATACTGAAGATGTAAGTAAATTTATTATCATCAAACTCATTTCCCAACCATGATTAAAAGACACAAATCATAGAATCCAAGGAATGAAAAGGGACCTCCTTAAAAGTTATCTAGCCTCTTGTTACTGAAGTATGACCCATAAATCAGCAGCATCAGTATTACCTGTGAATTTGTTAGAAATGCAGAATACCTGTCTCTACTCTAAAAAAAAAAAACTAACAAAACCAGTTGTGAAGTCAATTCTGACTCATGGCAACCCCATGTGTTTCAGAATAGAACTGTGCTCCATAGAAATGGCAAGGGCTGTAATCTTTTGGAAGTAGATCACCAGGCTTTCTTCCAAGGAGCTTCTGGGTGAATAAGCTGAGCACTTAACCGTTTGCACGCAGGGCCTCATGTCCACACCTTAGACCTCCAGAGTCAGAACCTGCATTTTGACCAGGTCCCTAGCTGATTTGTGTGGCACATTAAAGATTGAGAAGCACTGATCTACTCCAAATGCTCACTCACTGAAGGAACATATGTTACATTCTGGATCCACTGGTTGTTTAATCTGAGGTTCTTCATGAAACTACTTGTTATCTATGTTCTGTGCAATTGCCTGTGATTCCAAGGTTTGAACACATGCATTGATTCCATTTCACAGTGCAACCTTTAGGCTCCATCCCACCTTACAACACAGAGGTGACCGAGACTACCATTGTGATTACATGGACGCCTGCTCCAAGGATTGGTTTTAAGGTAAATCGCAGATGTTTCAAACCTATCCTAATATGGCCCTAAGGTTCCCTCATGTTTCAGGATATGGTGGAAACAGGATGTTCAGGAGTCAGGGGAAGTGGGTTTTATTACCTGCTTCTTCAGTTTGAACTTCTTTGACCTCAGTTCCTGCATAAATCCATTGCTGTCTAGTTGATTCTGACTCATAGTGACCCTATAGAACTGCCCTCATAGGGTTTCCAAGGCTGTAAATCTTTACAGAAACAGACTGCCACATCTTTCTCCCCTGGAGCGACTGGTGGGCTCGAACCGCTGACCTTTCAGTTAGCAGGCCAGCACTTAACCACTGTGCAACCAGGGCTCCACGTTCCTGTATAGTCAGGGCATAACAATACAATGAATGACTGGAAGGATAGCATGAGGCAGTAGCTGCGAAAGTGCTTTGCAAAAGATAAAACATTAGTACAGAACTTTTAGTCATTGTTGTTGTTATCTTACTTTCTCTACCCTTTCCCCCAGGGAATTGCACTTGAAAATACAGGGGAAACCCGCGTTTGATGTGTTATTCCAAACGAGTGTCGACAAGTTCACCAAAAACCAATTTTTTAGGGAGACCAATTAAACTCAGAGTCATAAAAATCACATTTTCATCCAATCAGTTTCATCTCAACTTGTTCAAACCCCTGTGGGTGAATCTCATAACACAAGTTAGGGTTAAGGTCTTCTGTGTAGATATCTTGATTCATGTTCTTCAAAGTAATAATATCAGAGACGTGATGAATACAAATGAATAGAATTCCTTTCTTTGGCATTCAGAGTGTGGGAGAAATATTTATCATGACTGAAAATCAAGGCAAAATCCCTATGATTGTTTTTAAAGAATATACCAAAGGCCACTTCCTTGTTTTGGTATGCGAATGGCCACATTGATGATTAAGCAATTTAAATATAGAGAAAACTGTTTTGAAGATTGCCAGTATACCTTTTAAATTTTTCTTACAAGAGTGTCTATTCTGGCCTTCAGAAGCCTTGTTACACAGGAAAGATATCTCTAGAGTATACTGTTTGACAACACAATGTTACCTAGATTTTTGAAATAGAGTCTTAAGAGAATTAAAAATTACAGGTGCATTCATTTTAATTCTTCTTTTGTAAAATATCATCCTGCAATGGAAGCTATGAACATATTTCTTCAAAAGGAGTGTTCTCGCAGTACAAGGTGCTATAGGGGCTGGTGCCTTTAAGTGGCAACTAAAAACTGAACCAACTTGTGAATAACTCATTAAAAGACAGAGGTAGGGGATTTCTTCTGGCACAAAGAAAATAGAAATGAACTGCCAGGTGGTCCAAAACTCCTCTGTACATCTGGTTTGTACCAGGAGATGGTTTATTGAGTAAATTAGTATGTAATGACATTTCTCAGGAACCTTCAGTTACAAGCCACCCTGGTGCAATTTTGGAATATACCACCCTCAGCCCGGGCCCCTAGTACAGGGAATTCCCAGCTAAAATGTATAACAGAACTAAACTAAGGCCCCGCATTCATTCCCTAGTACAAGTACATTGTGCAGCTCCTGGGGAGTTCACATTATATAAAGCATGACTACAACCTCTCGGCAGTAGCTCAGCTCTGGAAATATTTGTCACTGGTGTTTATTGCACTTTCCTTTTTCTAGCTGGGTGTACGACCAAGCCAGGGAGGAGAAGCACCACGAGAAGTGACTTCAGACTCAGGAAGCATCGTGGTGTCTGGCCTGACTCCAGGCGTGGAATACGTTTATACCATCTCAGTCCTGAGAGATGGGCAAGAAAGAGATACACCCATTGTAAAGAAAGTCACCACACGTAAGGAGAGCTCTTTTTTCCCTTTCCACTTTTATTAAAAACTAATATCATATCACTTTTTACTCATGATAATGGGACAAGCATTTCTCATCCCACTCGCATTATTAGCTATTTCTAGTTTGGAGTAGCAGGTTTAACTCATATATTCCAAGGCATCAGAAGTGTTCCCTTCCATGTCAAGATTATTTTAGAACTATTATGAACATGGCACAAAGAAGTTCAACAGTATTGCAAAATCACTGATCATAAAACATTCTCTATCAGAGAACTGATCTCCACCATGTCTCCAGAATACAACTTCTGTATTTTTACTCATTCTACAAAAAAAAGAAAAGAAAGAAAGGAAGAACGAAAAGAAAGGAAAGAAGTATTCCATGAGTCAAATGGCTTTGCGTTAGCTGTAACTTTTAATTGGAATTTTTCTTTCTGCATAGCATTGTCTCCACCAACCAACCTGCACTTGGAGACAAACCCCGACACTGGAGTGCTCACGGTCTCCTGGGAGAGGAGCACCACTCCAGGTAAGCCTAAGATGTATCATAGGGCAAGTATATGCAATACCTTCCCAAGACAAAGATTTTTAAAACTGTTTCCTATCAGAGAAAAATAGAATCAAAATTATAAATACCCAGGTCTTTGCAAAAAATACAGGATTAATATACCTCATAAATTCATATTTAGGGAGTTTTAAGGTATGTTTATTTAAATCAGAGGAAAGAGAATAATCATGCAGTTAGTTGTGGGGAAAAGGCAGATGCTTACCAAGTTGTAGGGAATATGAGGGTTAAGGAAAAGCATTTTGAAAAGTGCTTTTCACTCAGTGGCATTCAACATCGTCAAACAAAGGGCTGAAAGCATACTACATAATTTTCCTTTTGTAACCTGGTATCAGAAATTCTAAGTTTGTTACTCAATAAAGTTTCACAAATATTTTTTCCACAAGTTATACCATAAAAATCCGTAGGTTCTGAAGGGCAGAAATGACCTTCATTTTACAGATGAAGAAATTGAGATTCAGAAAAAATTGATCTACCCATAGTCACATATGTTAAATGTTACAGAACTGTGATTATAAGGGGTTTTTAGACCCCTTCTCACATACATCATATATTTGGAAATTAATTATGATGATGATTATTACTTTATATATATATTCAATACAGAGAAATTTGGTCAAATAGAGCTCCACAACTGTTTTTAAAACTTTAAATGGAGCTTTGGTTTAAACTCCTTGTTTACATGCATTGAGAATTCTTTATAAAATTCTAAAATGTATAATAGCAATAAAATAGCAACATAGCAATATCCAAGTAATATGATGTACCATGGCATGACAAGAAATTTTAAATATTCTTTATTTTTTTAATAATAGTTTATTGAGTTTTTGATGGAAGTTTACACAGCAGATTGGATTCCCATTTGACAATCTCCACACAAATTGCTCGATGACAGTTACATTTATCACAATGTGTCAACATTCTCTTTAATTATGTTCTGTTTGTTCCCTTTCCAGTATTCTAGTTTCCCTACCCCCTTATCTTCTTATCTTTGCTTTTGAGAAATTGTTGACCTTTTGGTCTCATGCTGATGGTTTTTAAGTAGGGCACTGATCTTATGGGTGATATCCTTTATTTTGTGTGCCAGTCTGCTGTTTCACTAAAAAGTGATCTCAGGGGATAGGCTCAGTTCTAGGTTATAAGAGTGCCTCAGGGTGACAGTCTCAGGGGTCCTCTCTTCTCACTGTTCCAGTTAGGTACAGATACCTACATAGATGGAAACAGATAGAAGTATATATAGGTACATGTAAATACAAATATGTAGGTGCAGGCACATATATTCACTGAAGACACAAATGCAGATATAACCAAACACCTTCCAACAGTGGTTTTCTGGATTTGAAGGCTTAGGACCATAGTCTCATGGGGTAACTCAGTCAGTTGGTGTAAAGTAGCTCATAAAAAACACAATCTGCCTGCTAATGAAGTGAGTAGCATCTGGAGTCTTAAAAGCTTGTGAGCGGCCGGCTAAGACACAGCTACGGGTCTCGACTCGCCAGGAGCAAAACAGTAAGAAGGTAACCAAAAGCAGAGAAGAAACAAGTCTGCAAGAGCCACAATCTCATCTACTTTTAGACCAGGAGAACTAGATGGTGCTTGGCTACCACCACCGATCATTCTGACCGGGGCCACAATAGTTGGTCCTAGATAGAATGGGAGAAAAATATGGAACAGAACTCAAATTTTTATTTAAAAAAAAAAAAAAATACCTTGATAAATTTTCTTTATTTAGATGCCTTTGCCAATCCTATGTGAAAGGCTCTTCAATGAGAAATTTTAATGAAAATGTCCTTGTATTGTTTCATATTGGGTATATTGGGGACATTACTTTTGAAATATCAAGAACTTCATTATGGAGAAAATTCTAAATGAAAACAAAAAGATGTTTCGACTAAAGTTGATTGCATCTTTTACTGCCATACTTCCTAATTTAAGGGATATATTTTGCTTATTATCCCACTATTTCTAATTTTACTGTAATTTCTTAAACAGTTCTTACCCTTGCTTTGGCATACAGCTAAGGCAATTATCTCTAAATCTAGCTGGAATAAAAGGAACTCAAAATATCCTTTTTAATCCCTCTCTGAAGTAGAGTGATTTTGGTGGCGTTTTCATTCTTTTTGGAAACGTAATTTAAGCCAGACTCATGGCCATTGAGTCAATTCTGACTCATACTGAACCTATAGGACAGAGTAGAACTGCCCCGTAGAGTTTCCAGGGAGCAGCTGGTGGATTCGAACTGCCAACATTTTGGTTAGCAGCCAAACGCTTAACAACACAATTTCTTGCCGTGTTAGACTGAATTTGAAATTTTAAGTTGGCAAGTTCATACTTGCTAGCAGCTTGATCATTAATACCTAGTCCTAATGGTCTAACCTGCCCACTTGGATAATCACTAGTAAATGCAACGCTCTAAGTACCTACTTGCCATGTAGTTGGATTTGTGTGAATACACTACCTTGGCATTCACCCTCTTAGTCATTAGTGCTGCTCTAACAGAAATCCCACAAGCAGATGGCTTTAACAAAGAGAAGTTTATTCTCTCACAGTCCAGTAGGCTACAAGTCGAAATTCAGGGCGTCAGCTCCAGGAGAAGGCTTTCTCTCTCTGTCGGCTCTGAAGGTAGGTCCTTGTGATGTATCAGTCTTCCTTTGGTCTGGGAGCATCTCAGCACAGGAACCTCAGATCCAAAGGACATGCTCTGCTCCCGGCACTGCTTTCTTGGTGGTATGAGGTTCCCATGTGTCTCTGCTCACTTCGTTCTTCTATATCTCAAAAGAGACTGGCTTAAGACCCTATCCAATCTTGTAGACCTCATCAGTATAACTGCCACTAATCCATTTTATTAGATCATAGTGACTGAATTTACAACACAGAAGGAAGTCACATCAGATTACACAATGATATAATACTGGAAATCATGACCTAGCCAAGCTGATAACACATGTTTTTTGGGGGACACAATTCAATCCATGACACCCTGTTACACCTAAAGACAAAATATTTCATAATTTCCTTACCCTTCAGTAAGATTAACTTAAATATACTTTCTCATTTAACTTTTAATCTGTCCCTGCAGATGTCTAGTCATCATTGTTTTCATTTGAATGTATCTCTCCTTCCCTTCAATCCTCTTACTGTCTAATTTTTATGATCCCTGAAGTCTTTACTGATTAACATTCTTCCTCTAGGTATAGCTACCTTTTTCAGTTTTTCTCCTTTCTTTATTTCCTTTCTGTAAGTTCCAGGTATAGCTACCTTTTTCACTTTTTCTCCTTTCTGTAAATTCCATACCTTCAGATCTTTTAAATTAGGAGAGCCCCTGCGCGGATATGCTTAAGGTTTAAAGTGATTCCATAGTAGGCAGCTAAAGTGGAATATTCCTCAGCTTTCCTGCAGGTGATTGTTAGGGAAAAGCAGGGTAAGGTGGTAGAAGGAGGTAGAATTTGGAGACTGAAAAGCCCTTGGTAATTACTTCCACTTTCTGAGCTTTTCTTTAAACTAAGGATAATAGTAATACCTGTCTCACAGGATTGTTGTAAACTTTGAATGACAGTACAAAAACCAAAACCATTGCTGTTGAGTTGATTCTGACTCAGTAGAGTCTTAATAAACACCAAGTCCTCTCCCCGTTCCCCTCTGTGAGTCCGTTCCTGGAATCTAGTACGCTCTGAGCCACAAATGCTCTCTCCTTTCTGTCTTCTCTAGACATTTCTGGTTATAGAATTACTACAACCCCCACCAATGGCCAGCAGGGATATTCTTTGGAAGAAGTGGTCCACGCCGATCAAAGTTCCTGCACTTTTGAAAACCTGAGTCCTGGCCTGGAGTACAATGTCAGTGTTTACACTGTCAAAGATGACAAGGAAAGTGTCCCTATCTCTGATACCATTATCCCAGGTAATAGAAAAATAAACTGTTATCCTCAGAGTGGCAGTTTCAATAAGAGCAGGGATTAGCATCTTAATCCCCAGACGGTTAAGTGTGTCAAATGTACTTGGGATTTAATTCCAACCTCCCAACGGCACTCTTCAAAACCATGAAGTTAAACCAACTATTTGGAGAAATGCTTGCTGTTAACACTGCTTTACTGTCTGTGCTTCACTGGGATGCTGTCTGCTTCTATGGGTATGTAATGAATGGAGTGGCATCCGTGGCATTAACACTGTATTGCCCGCTCATGTGGAAATACTACTAAAACGATGTCGTGTGTGTACTTAGTACTGACAGGCTAAAAGTAATATGGTAAATGCATCCCATCAGACCATTTGTGCCTGATTTTACAGTGCTCATCAATTTCCAACAGCTATCTGCAAAAGCGTATTTGCCTCCATAGGTGAGCACTGAAATAGCACTTGGTTGATGTGTACATTCTTTATCTTGTGGTTTCAAACCCTTCTTTTTGAAATTGAAAAAAGAAGTAAAGGCCACACCTTCAGGGTATTCATTCTCGTGGATTGAAAGACAACACCAAAGAGACCTATCTAGAGAGAGGCGTGTTGTTAATCCAAAATTGAATTATGACAGAATGAAGCATTGGACAGATTATGTGTCCCTTGCACTCTTTGGTAGAATGCTTTTACTAATGCTAATTAAATAACTTTGATTATGAATTCAACAAAATATTGGCAGTGGCCTTGGACTCGGACCTTTCTTTCCTGAGCCTGAATGTGTTTTTGAGTGGCATATTTCACACCATACGTTCATAATGCATAGCATTATGACCATGATATTGTGATGAGTTTTTATATGGAATAAAAAAAACTCATCAGCCGTTATAATTGTTTTTTTAACCCTTTTCATGCAAGCTTTATTTTCCTACTAAAAAATTCTGGATTTTTAAAAAAAATATTGCTGATACTTAATTGCGGATATAATGTCTAATTTCTAGGAATGGTTTTGACATTCTAAACAGGCCTTTGATTTTTAAGAACCTGAGAAATTCAAGCTGTACTGTTGAGGGACGTTTTTAAAACACCAAGAAAATCCCTAAATGAGTATTGTAACCTACTGTATTCTATCAGGGAAGCAAACCATTCACAGTGCCTAGGATGTCTTTGCAGATCATTTGAAACAAGATTGCCTATTACCACCATTGCTTTAACAATCCATCAATTTTACTACTTGTATCCTGATGTACGCTGCTTTATTTTTTTCCTCTTTTTTGCCTCTATTTTCCCCTTGCCCCCCTTTGCTTTGTAACTCAATAGAGGTGCCCCAACTCACTGACCTAAGCTTTGTTGATATAACCGATTCAAGCATCGGCCTGAGGTGGACCCCGCTAAACTCTTCCACCATTATTGGGTACCGCATCACAGTAGTTGCAGCAGGAGAAGGTATCCCTATTTTTGAAGATTTTGTGGACTCCTCAGTAGGATACTACACAGTTACAGGGCTGGAGCCGGGCATTGACTATGACATCAGCGTTATCACTCTCATTAATGGCGGAGAGAGTGCCCCTACTACACTGACACAACAAACGGGTGAATTTTGAAAACTTCTCTGTTTGAGACATGGATAGTGTTGCATGCTGCCACCAGTCACTCTGGTTAAATCTGGATGTTTCCAGGGAGAACTCAGCAATTTGCCAAAGATTTGGTTTCTGGGAGAAGGAATCATGCATATGCTAAACTGATTGAATGAAGCCATATGCAGATAGTCTTAAGTGCGCTTTCATTTAAACCACAAATACGTAGAAAGCTAGAGAAATAGAGATATCTAATCTGTTCAATACAAAAATGGCAAAGTTAATTAATTTTGCAGACCTAGAGTATTTTTTAATATCTCACATCAATCTTAAATTGTATAGTGAGCGCCAGTTAACAAAAAGAAGAAATGTGCTTCCAAAATGTACCATTCCTTCTATCCTTTGATGAACTGTACCATGTTTCTTCTTTGTAGCTGACTGAAACCCCCCTTGAGATTTAGGGTAGAGTGGAAAGAAGTTGTTTGGAGGTAGGAGAAAAATTTACTTTGGAGCAATCTAGGTTTCATTGCCATCTAGCATTATTATTAGAAACACCTCTTTAACCACAGTCTGGGGGCGAGCATGCAGCATTATAAAGGTTCTCTGCCCTGCATGGTAAGAAACATGCCGAGAACCAATTTGCATGAACCCTTTTCACTTGTAAGTAGAATTCACTAAATGGAATTGTAGCTAAATCAGTTGCTGTAGACAACCCACATCAGGGGGAAATTTAGGACCTCTTGTCTTCCTGTCTGTGTGCATGTGTTTGTTTGGAAAGTACTGCTTTGTTTCTCTTGCTGTGTGGCAACTTAAGCCTCTTCAGCCTCAGGTTAAACCAATATTCAGTGCTATTGATAATGTACTTAAAATTAATGTATTTGAAACTAGATTAAAATTTTTCTTTAAAAAATATTGACGATGGCAGAAAGGTTAAAGGGGACTAACAGTACTGTGCGTAGTGTTTTATTTTTAACAGTAATAGAATATGATTTAGATTGGATTTAGATCATTTGCATGATGAGGACTGTTTCCTTTATGCATGAAATATTGGTTTTAACTTTCCAGTTATTTTTGTTAGCTTTGATTTTAAAATTACATTAACTTAGTCTTCCTTCTTATCTGAACCCAGCTGTCCCTCCTCCCACTGACCTGAGGTTCACCAATGTTGGGCCAGACACCATGCGTGTCACCTGGGCCCCACCTCCATCTATTGAACTGACCAGCTTCCTGGTGCGCTACTCACCTGTGAAAAACGAGGAAGATGTTGCAGAGCTGTCAATTTCTCCTTCAGACAATGCAGTGGTCTTAACAAGTAAGCAGTCAAATATATTTGTTCAATAAATAGTAATCTAAAGCATAATGAATGGATTCTAAGCTCTCAATTAGGAGCAACTAAGAGCAGGAGAGATACAATAGAGCTACACAATTAACTCTAAACCTAACATCTGGCTGTGTAAATTTTTAATTAATGGACTGGCAGAAGAAAAGGAACAAATCTGTCTTGGAAGAAGTACAGCCAGAATGCTCCTTAGAAGCGAGGATGGTGAGATTTTGTCTCATGTACTTTGGACATGTTATTAGGAGGGACCAGTCCCTGGAGAAGGACATCATGCTTGACAAAGTAGAGAGTCAGCAAAAAAGAGGAAGACTCTCGAGGAGATGGACTGATGCAGTGGTTGCAACGATAGGCTCAAGCATATCTACTATTGTGAGGATGGTGCAGGACCAAGCAAGATTTTGTTCTGTTATACATGCTTGGGTCACTGAGTTGGGACCAACTCGACAGCCCCTAAAAACAGCAACGAATTTTGAAAGGTGTCATGTTTATTGACATGTTAATAACTTTGATATCTACAACTTGTTTAAAAATCAGAGTTGAAAAACAGCAGCCAGCCGTGAAGTTCTAAGTCTTCAAATTCTGCTTCCAAATAATTGAATGACAAAAGAAATTCTATGACTAAATCTAAATGTTTAGCAAGAGAAAAAGAAATGAGGAATTGAAACTCCGTGTCACCATATCTGCTTTATTCTCATTTAAAAAAAAAAAGCGTCAGCACGTAATCTATTTAACATTTGAAAACTTAGAGTGACTGATTGCTTGGGATAGATTAGGATGTTGTCTTGAAAAAAGAGCCAGAAGTTTCATTTGTACTTCAAAAAGAATCTGGTAGCGGGATATCTCAGAAGTCTGATGACTTGGAGAGTAACTCACATTAAAAAAAAAACAACAGTTTATGGAAATTCTCTTTCTAGTTCCTGCCGTTTTGTAATAGACACTGTTTATTAAGAAAATAAGAGTTTCCTGCAGCATGGTGCTGTGTTTCACATAAATGTCAAACCTTATTTTTTTCACTATAATAGTAAAAATACATATATCAGGACAGTAAAAGATTCCACGTAAGGGAAAAGTATCTCACATGTATTTATGTTACCAAATGATGACCTTAAAACATCCTCCACCTTTCAGACATATTTTAGAGGACGACACACAAAGAAAGGCAGCTCAGCATGACCATGATCTTGGTTTCTTGTGTTCCGGCTGAGGGTGAGAGCTGGAGCATGCTTATATTTGCATATAGGCGGGGCCGTCATTTCTATGTTGGAGCCCTCTGCAATTAGTAGTTACAGCACCAGCCAGTATACAACCTCCTGTATCACAGCCACTGTCTGTCCCACCTTAGTCCCAGACCTATCATACTTCGTTCACGTGCTCTAAGACTATATGATAGATCTTAATGCTGCCCCCCTGCCCAAGCAGGAAGGAGGAAAATCTAGCCCCAGCATCATGCCTCCTAGGACTAGTGCAGTGCTTGCCCAAATCCTACAGGTGCTCATGCAGAAAAGCTGGAGGGGGGATGGTGTGGAGGGAAATGGGGGTTTAGTGAGTTCAAAGGTTAGACACCTTACTATGTACCTCTCTGGCATCTGAAAATGGCAAAAGAGAACATGCAGTAATGAATATTTAATATTTTAAAATATTCTATTCTCAACATGGCAGAACTGATCACTTTCTTTTTGGAGTATGACTTTTTTCCAGTAAAGTTTAAATGTTGAGAGCACTGGTCCTGGCCTGGGTTAACCCCTGTGTGATCTTGAGCAACCAAGGTTTTGAACTGGTTTGAAATGATTCAGTCGTGGCCGGTTCAGTCGTGGCCTTTGTAAACAAGGGCAGCGTATGTGTTGCAAAGCAAGCAAATCTGTTGCCCGTTGGATTTTGACCCGAGTAGGAAACACAGTGGTGCCCCAGTCAAAGATGGTGGCCAACTATGCTGTTTGAACCTGATACAGAAGATTGGATTATTGGCAGGACTATGAGAAGTAACACCTTCCAAGTGTGGTTGGCCGCCATCTTTGAGCAGGGCACCACTATTTGTTTTCAAAATCCTCCAGGCAACAGATTTGGTTGCTATGCAACACGTATACTGCCCTTGTTTACCACAGCCATAACTGAATAGTTCTGAACTGTTCAGAGCCCTGTGGCAAGTCATTTATCTTTTCTGTGCCTTGATTTTCTCATTTGTAAAATGGGGATTATTGAAGTAAACCCAAACTTTTGGAAGTAATGGATATGTTCATTATCTTGAATGTGGTGATGGTTTCAGGAATGTATACGTATGTCAAACTTGTCAAATTTACACCTTCAATATATGCAGTTTATCACATGTCAATAAAACTGCTAAAAAAAAAAAAAAAAGCTACCTCATAGGGCTGTCATAAGGAATTAAATGGTAATCCACACCACAGTCATTATTATGTGCCCTCAACAGACATACCAAGTGGATGGGAGAATGATTACTATTATGCTGCAGCACTTCTTTTTTTACTGCAAATCGGGCCAGCTGCCTTTTCATGGTACATGGTCTGACTCACATTCACAGAAGTGGGACTGATGGCAGAGCTGTGAGATGCTGGAGGGCAAGACGACCCTTCTTTATCACCTGATTACAGACCATCTGGAGGTGCAGGCATTCACTTAGGTGTGAGTGAGTGATAGGACTGGAGGCTTGGATATTTCATCAGTTGAAATCGTCCCGGGAGCGCTTTGGTTGTGCATGCTTTCATGCGTAAGGTTAACATACGTTCCACTTGCTTCTTCAGATCTCCTGCCTGGTACAGAATATTTAATCAGTGTTTCCAGCGTCTATGAACAACACGAGAGCATACCTCTTAGAGGAAGACAGAAAACAGGTGAGTCATGGTGGCAATATACTTATCGGGCAGCTTTTGCTGACCAATTTTAAATAGCAAAATGAAATGCTATTTCTAAAAAATACATCTTTGTATTTTGTGGTCATGTTATCGCTTTTTGATCCAGCGATCTTAGAAAGTAAAAGATACCTTATTCAACCATTAAGATTCTACCCTCTGCTTCCAGAGAGGACAGATAATAGTCCAGAAGTTTTGTTATCTATTCTTTTAAAAAATATCCCAAGGGGAATACTCCATGATCTCCATTATTTAGAGATGGCAGACCTTCCTTCTCATCTGGTGGTTCTGTTTAATGGCTGACCCAGCTCTGCCATTGTCATCAAAGTATTTTCCCTCCTTTCCCAAGCCCCCCAGTTTATCCCTTTTTCTACTTGATGAAATATTCATGTGCTATGTAAAGGAAATTGAATCAAATTCATACATATTATGTTCTTTCTCAAATCTGAATGCTGCTTCTTATTTTTACCTTTAAAGAAGTGCCATTTAGTATATTTATTAATTTATTTATAGTCCACTTGCTTTCCAAAGGGAGTTGTGATATCTCAATTTGGTTTGAGCATATTATTGAATAGGATAAGTGAATGTTGTAACTGCAACAAAAATTTGCTAGAAGCCCCAGAAAGGTTAAGTGATTTGAATTTGAGATTAACTCTGAATTCTTGATAATTTTCCTGCAATGTAATAAATTCTTAGTTCATGAGGAATTATCTGCATTGCAGTTTGTTCAGAATAATGTCTTATTTTAGTTTTATGAAGGTTTATGTTTGGCATAGTTACACCTCCACTGATGAATCAGTCCTTCTTGAGTGTAGAAAGTGATGTGAGAGCCAAACATTTAACTCGGGAGTGGCAGATCTTGCCTTACTTTGAGAGATACGCTTATAGGCTAAAAATAAAGAATACTTGAACACTGAAGCATTTTAAATTATAAATTTCCAGACTATCTTAAATACCTGTCTTCAAATGTAATACAGAAACATACTATAATGACACATATAAATTACTTGGATTACTATACTTAGTAAAAGAAAACACAAAGAATGCTTGAGTTGGCCATTTGAACTGAGTCAGTTTATTTTTTTTAAATTTGTGTGTGGCTTAGAATTAATACATCATAACTGGAGACGTATGACAAATCGTTTTGTTATTTAAAAAAAAAAAGATAGAAACCTTGTATGTATGTTACTTTCCCCTTGACTCTTTCACTTCCTAAGCTGGTGGTATCTTTTTTTTCTCTCTTCCTCCCCTGGGTGATAAAAACAGGTCTTGATTCCCCAACTGGTTTTGACTCTTCTGATATCACTACCAACTCTTTCACTGTCCATTGGATGGCTCCTCGAGCCACCATTACTGGCTACAAGATTCGCCATCATCCTGAACGTGCTAGCGGAAGACCTCGGGAAGATCGAGTGCCCCCCTCTCGGAATTCCATCACCCTCACCAACCTCAATCCAGGGACAGAGTACGTGGTCAGCATCATTGCTGTCAATGGCAGAGAGGAAAGTCCCCCGTTGGTTGGCCAACAGTCAACAGGTAACTTGTTTTCTGGTCCATAAGGCAACTCAGAGGACTTTGCTATGCAAGTAGTCTATCTTTCATGAAATAGCTTTGTGTTATCTAGTCATCATCTCTGAGAGAATAGATCATGGATATGAGATATGGAGAAGGGAATGAGACGATGTATGGAGGAAATCTCCCTCTTAGGATATATTAAAGAAGGTAGTTTCTTTATCCCAAGAAGTTTCTCACCTGATTTAAGTATTTATGTATTTCTAATAACTAAAGTTTTATTCAAAATATAGGAAATTTAATATTCTGTTTCAAAGTTTCCTTAAAAATATAACATAGTAAAGCCTTTGAGAGCCAGAATCTGTGTAAGGCAGAAACCTGTCAGACAAGGAAAATTCAAGTATTTTCCACTAAAAGGAGAGACAGAAAAGTGTTAAGACTGTACCCTGTCAAAGTGGGAAAACTTGTGAGACCCGAAAAAACAAGGCAGTCCCGTTGAGTTCTGGCTCTCACAGGTTTCACTGTAATTTTAGTGCATGGCGACGTTGTTCTGAGGAGATACATGCTCAAGTATATCGAGTGAAGTGTCAACATGACCACTGTACTTTAGCCTCAAATGGATAAATCAAAAGAGAAAGGTAGAGATGGGGAGAGACAGAGAGACAGAGATGCAGATGTGGCAGAATGTTACCAATTAGTGACTCTAAGTGAAGGGTAACCCTCTAGGGCAGTTCTACTCTGTCCTATAAGGTCGCTATGAGTCGGGATTCATTCAACGGCAATGGTTTTGGATTTTTAAGTGAAGGGTATATGGGCATTCGTTGTACTCTTCATATAACTTTTCAGTAGTTTTGTAAGTTTTCAGAATAAAAACTTGAGAAAAAAATCCTTCAATAAGTTGGAAATAATCATTTTTTCACAACTTGAATTGGCTTTTTAACCCTTACCTTAAATTGTTCATAATTTTTAATTCTGCTGATTTTGTGTAGTAGTCACACTATTATATGAAGGAGTCATAAAGACAAGTATCTGGCAAGAAAGAATGAATCTGGGCATCGTTGGAAAGTTACAGACGTGAAAATGCTCCTATGTTTTTTTTTTTTTTTCCAGTTTCTGATGTTCCAAGGGACCTGGAAGTTATTGCTGCGACCCCCACCAGCTTGCTGATTAGTTGGGATGCTCCTGCCGTCACAGTGAGGTATTACAGGATCACCTATGGAGAAACTGGTGAGTGAGCAAAATGCCATTTCACACTCCGTTCAAGCTAGATTTTGCTGTGGGTTACTAACCTGAGAGCCCAACAGTGGAAATGTAATTATATCAACTTTGCCAATTCCACGCGATGAAACCTTGTCTTTTCCAAGAATATGTATGATGTAATTGGTGGTAAAACCACGTGGCACAGTGGTTAAGCACTTGGCTGCTAACAGAAAGGTCGGCAGTTCAAATCCACCAGCCACTCTGCAGGAGAAAGATTGTGGCAGTCTGCTCCCATAAAGATTCACAGCCTTGGAAGCCCTATGGGATAATTCTACTCTGCCCTTCAGGGTTGCTATGAGTTGACTCAACAGCAATGGGTTTAATGGGAAAATCAAGATAAAAAGATGTTTACATAATACAACTAGGACTCCATGGACAGTGCAAATGCTTAGCACCCTCAGCTGCTGACTGAAAAGTTGGTGGTTTGAGTCCAGCCAGAGGTGCCTCAGAAGAAAGCCCTGGTGATCTACTTCCAAAAAGTCACAGCCATTGAAAACCGTGTGAAGCACAGATCTACTCTGACATACATGGGGTCACCATGAGTCAGAATCCACAGCAACTGGTTTTTCTTAATATAATACAACTAGAGGTGGAACAGTAGGGCTGAGGAAGGCCGAGTTTTAGGTTCACCAATATATCATCAGTGGTGAAATAATACGTGATTTTTATTTATTTATTTTTACTTTTCTGTGTTTTTCAAATTTTACTGAACATGAATATATTCCTTTAAAATTTAAAAAATGATGCAAAGGATGCGATCCTAACTAACTAACTTCCCTCCCTCTTCTAATGTTAATCTAAAACTCTGTGACATTTTAAAGCTGAAATGTTAAAGTAGCATTAACTGAAATTTTCCCCCAAAGTTTTACATACGTATCAAGGTTTACCACGTGCATAAATGCACCTTTCTGCTCAGGACCTATTAGTAGCAGGCTTTAAAAGGGAATAAACAAGGAGGAGTGACCGACAAGCTGCTCTTGATATGTTAATTAACTTACCTGGCAATATCCCTCACAGCTTAAACACTCTGAATGAACCACTTTTCATACAGGAGGAAGTAGCCCTGTCCAAGAATTCACAGTGCCTGGGAGCAAGTCTACAGCCACCATCAGCGGCCTTAAACCTGGAGCAGATTACACCATCACCGTGTACGCTGTCACCGGCCGTGGAGACAGCCCAGCGAGCAGCAAGCCAATTTCCATTGATTACCGAACAGGTAAAAACTCCTTCTCTGGGGTGGCAGGCTTAGTTATACAGGTCGTTCTTGCAATGTTCTCCCAAGGTATTTTCCTCATTGTGGAATTTTTTTTTTTTTTTTTAATAAAACAAAGCAACATCTGCTGCGAACAGAGTTTCTAGCCAGATATAAGAGGAACTACCTCAAGGGCAGAGATTTTTGTCTGCTTTGTTAATTAATGTATGTATTATTCCATGTGGCTGCAATAGAGACAGGCATATAGGACCTTCATACTCAATAAATATTTGTTGAGTGAATGAATGAATAAATGAATGAGCTGATAAGGTAAAGAAGACAAACACCCACTTGGAATGTAGCTTCCCTGTGAATGTATGAATGAATGATATCTAGATAAGTGCCTCCATACCTTCAAAGGCCATCTTCATGTTCCTGCAAAAAGAAATGCTTGGTAAAGGTGAATAGTAGGAACAGATCATTCACATATGTACCAGTGCAAGAGCAGAAGCCTTGTTTACACCACTGGGGCTTCACTGGTTTTCTCCTTTGCTTCTATTTGTAGAAATAGACAAACCATCCCAGATGCAAGTGACGGATGTTCAGGACAACAGCATTAGTGTCAGGTGGCTGCCTTCAAGTTCCCCTGTTACTGGTTACAGAGTGACCACCACTCCCAAAAATGGCCCTGGACCATCGAAAACGATAACTGCAGGCCCAGGTAAGAATAGCCAGAATCTCACATCCAGCAGGATAAACAGAGTAGGAGCACACAATATTCTTTGGAGAATAAATAGCCGCCTTGCCATGAGTACTGTATATTTCATATAATATGTAAAGTTTCCCCATTTGTGAATTCAGGGTTCAAGATCGTTACCAACCCATTTCACAGTAGATGTTTTAGGATAGGTGCGTTTCTCTTTTTAAATGCATGGCTCTGTTGGGTGGCCTGGACATCTTCATTTAGTAGAGCCTTCTTTGTAGTTTTGTTGCTCATGCACACCATGAAGAAAAGGATGGTCTAACTGACTTTTTCAGATGCTTTTAGCTCTCTCGCTTTTATTTTTATATACAATTCTTATGAAATTAGAATCTTAAGGCAATATCTCTAAAGTCAAGTTAATTTTCACTTTTTCACGAGCAGAATCAATTCATTGTTGAAGACATCACAGTAAATTTTAGAGCTTATCCTTTGGTGTGACTTTACTCCAATATGGTAATCTGTATTAACAATGAGCAGGCTTGTTCAAGAGGAAATGAATGTCTGACTCTTCCATATTTTCATAATAGTTCCGCAAAGAATTCTGAAAATTCGAGGCCACCACTCATTTACTACCAGATTTTTAAAGTCACTTGAATGACTTTATCAACTTTGTCATGGATGACATTGATACTGAGTTTGCTTTTCACTCCCCTTGCAGATCAAACAGAAATGACCATCGAAGGCTTGCAGCCCACAGTGGAGTATGTGGTTAGTGTCTATGCTCAGAATCGAAACGGAGAGAGTCAGCCTCTGGTTCAGACTGCAGTAACCAGTAAGTAACCAATGCTCGTTTTCCACTTTCAAAGTCAGGTTTTGTTTCTAGCAGTCTGAACGCCCTCTGCGAGTCTTTTGCTATTACACCTGGGGAAAGCCAACTTGTTGTGCAAGTTTATACCTTGAGCGGAGCCCTTTACAAGCATTTTTCCTTCTTAGTTCCAACCAATGACCTTAAAGGGAAAGAGGTTGTGGAATGACCATATTAGTTGCTGTGCTTTGATTTTCTTTTGCTCAAATGGCCTTAGCAAAATCTTGTTTGCCTATAGCAAATCTAGAAAATATTTTGCTAGGACCTTCTTTTCTATGACTGGATGGTAAAGTTGATTGAAATGCTCCTTGAGCAGTTATTATTATGTTTGGAACATTTAGAGAACTATGGCTAGACCAGAATTTAATGCAAATACCTAGATAGGGGTGACTGGGTAGAGAAGAGTTTAATAAAGATTGTAGCAATCTGAATCTAACATTGAAAATCAACTTTAATGATTCTAGAGAAGACTCCTGATCAAAAGGGGAAAAATATAGAACAGAATTCAAATTTTGGTGGAATCCAGGCTCTCTGGAGCCATTGAGGCTGGGTGAACCCCCAAAACTCTTGCCCTGAGATATTCTTTAAACCTTAAACTAAAAATATCCCTTCAAGTCTTCTTTAAACCAAACAATGGTTTAGCTTAGTAAAGAATGTACTCCTTGGGCATTGTGCTCTTTTTAATGAGCTGTCTTTATGAGATCAAATTGACAGCAGCAACTTGAAAGATTAGATAGGACGCTTAGCGGGGGCAGTGAGGTATGTTAATGGGGGAGGAACAATTCAAAAAAAGAGAGTAAGAATGGTTACACAACTCTAGGAATATAATCAGTGCCACTAAACTGTACATGTAGAAATTGTTGAATTGGTGTATGCGCTGCTATATGCATTTCCAGCAACACAAAAACTAAAATAAGTTATTTTTAAAAAAAGAAAAGCAACTTTACCACTTCCAAGGTATAGAAAATCTAGGTCTGTGAGACTAACAGCACACTGCAAAAATAAATCTTGGCAGAATATCTTAAAATTAATTTAAATAAAACCCATGGTGACGGCGGTTTTCAGAGTGTCTATGCATCTCATATACACCTATGTTTTAATAAGTGATACAACATAAACAGTTTTCTAAACCTAAACATTTTAAGAATGTATCAGGTAATTTTGCATTTAATAGTGGGTTAATTGGAATTTAATTCATCAAAGAAAATGATATCTGCAAAACTGCTTTGCATGTGGTAAAAATGCTTATTTCACAACTTGCTTTTCACATAACCTCTTACCATTAATTTGCCTAACAGACATTGATCGCCCTAAAGGACTGGCATTCACTGATGTGGATGTCGATTCCATCAAAATTGCTTGGGAAAGCCCACAGGGGCAAGTTTCCAGGTACAGGGTGACCTACTCGAGCCCTGAGGATGGAATCCATGAGCTATTCCCTGCACCTGATGGTGAAGAAGACACTGCAGAGCTGCAAGGCCTCAGGCCGGGTTCTGAGTACACAGTCAGTGTGGTTGCCTTGCACGATGATATGGAGAGCCAGCCCCTGATTGGAACCCAGTCCACAGGTATATCGTTAATTGCACCACCAAGGTGCTCATGGGAGCAGCAGCTATATGCCCTGCTGAGTGAAATATACTTATCGGGCTATTGATTCCCATCTAAGGGGGTAAAAATAAACCTCTCTATTAGCAAAGACCCTCTCTAAAGAGAATGCTAATAAACAACATTTAGGTGAATAGGTCTAATGAAAGGAATTTTGGCTTGTAAACAAGGCAATAAAGCAGGACATTTGAAGATGATACTAAAATTGTGGATTGCTTCCTAAGCTATGACTCCCTGTGATTTACCCTCACTGTGTATAAAAGACAGACGTTTGGCATCATAGTTCTTACTCTAAAAAAGGAACCCCAGCTGGGGCATTTCCTAGCAGCATGATTCTGAGAACACATGGGTAAAAGCTTTCCTCTCCAGTTAGATATCACGTTGGGGGGTATAATTTGCTTAAAGGATTATGAATCAAGCACATGGAAACTGTTGATAGGGCAAATGCTTTCCACAATATTTCATCCTCTTCTGCTTTGTTTCTGAAGCAGAGGGGAATGCTAAAGATGTTTCCTAGTAACAACATAAACGCTAGAGGTGACATTCTGTATTGTTGCTCTTTGCTTCTCTTCTCTGCATCTATTGTAAGCTGATTTTCTTCTTATGCTGCACCACAGAGAATACTTCAAATTTAGTAGCAGTATTTGCCATGGGGTCCACACAAAAAGACAGTAAAAACATAATCCCATCTTTTTTGGATGGAATACTTTGTGAAATGGTTTTCCAGGCAAAGATAATTTATATAGAAAGAGGGCTGTTGCTCCTTTTTCCATACATGATGGAAAATCAGTTCTAATGGCCAAATAAGCCAGTTTGACTTTTTTTGTTTATAAAAGGAAAAGAAAAAAAAAAAAAAAGGAACTTCTAAAACCTCAAGTCTCTTAGAGTCCTGGTGTCTACGCGGGTTTCCAGTGATTCTGAAAATCCATGATATAAAACACATTTTCCAGCACTTTCTTCATTTTGCATCTCTTCTCTGTACTTTCTTTTACTGATTGACCAGGCAACCCACCTAACCAAACAAGAATATTCTATTCTACTTCTTTGAATTCACTTTGCTTTCCCTTTTCCCCATTTCCTATAAGATAACCTCTAACCAATGACCATCCCGACAGCCATTCCTGCACCAACCAACCTGAAGTTCACTCAGGTGACGCCAACAAGCCTGACTGCTCAATGGGTAGTGCCCAATGTTCAGCTCACTGGATATCGAGTGCGGGTGACCCCCAAGGAGAAGACCGGACCAATGAAAGAAATCAACCTTGCTCCTGACAGCACATCCGTGGTGGTATCAGGACTAATGGTAAGAAGTGACCTTCTTTCATTGGGAATAAAGAAGTAGGTCATCCTCACACAGTTTCCGTTGTTGTCAGTTGCCACTGAGTTGGCTCCAATGCATGGTGATCCCAAGTACAACAGAACAAAAAGTTGCCTGATCTGTGCCATCTTCACAATTGTTGGTATGCTCAAGTCTATTGTTGTGGCCACTGTGTATTTTGAGTGCCTTCCAACCTAGGGGCACATCTTCCAGCACTGTATCAGAAAATATTCTGTTGTGATCCATTGGGTTTTCATTGACTGATTTTCAGATGTAGACCACCAAGCCTTTCTTCTTAGCCTGTCTTAGTTTGAAAGCTCTGCTGAAACCTGTCCACCATGGATGACCTGCTGGGATTTGAAATACCATTGCCATAGCTTCCAGTATTGTAGCAACATGCAAGGCACCACAGTACAACATACTGACAAATGGGTGGTGGTACACAGTCCGTAACGTAGTGGAAATACAGAAAAATCTGCAAAAGCTGGAACCTGTGTAAGGCGGAAACTTGTCAGAGAAGGAAAACTAAAATACTAGTGAGAAAATATTTTTTACTGAGAGAGCAATAGAAAAGTATAAGGCTTCACCCTGTCAAAGGCTGAAAACTTGAGAGACCTGGAAAAACACTGAGTTCCAGTTCTCACAGTTTCCACTGTATAATGTCACAATAAATCTAATTGTGTTCTCCTCCTCTACGATCAAAAGAATTCCACAGTATGTTTATATCAAGTAGAATTCCTTTTTGTAGACTTAAGGTTTTCCAGATGACCCTCAGGGACAGAATTTTATAAATAGTTTTGGATTTTACACAGCTCTTTTTTTCGACACATTCTGCTTGTTTCAAAAGGTTGTGTCAGGAGAGAGTCAATTTACATATCCATAGGCTGAATGCATCAGTCCACTTTAGTTATGCATTTTCTGAGCTCTGTTAGCTCTGAAAGGAGTATTCTTCAGTTTCTACCAAACCACCTTGACCCTACACTCATTAAAACATTTTTAATCCGTGTAGATGTGCATGCAGAAAGTTAGCCAGGAACCTAGGGGATTGATGTACTTCTTAACATAAGGTCAATTCTGGGAGAAACTACAGAGAGTTCAAGGATAAACTAAAGCATTCTCTTTGTCTCTCTATGATCAGAAAAATTCATGATTTACACCAGTCAGATCATAAAAGTAGGCTAATACCATTTTATTATTCATCACCTTAATATAACTATGTAAGCTATGGCTTACTTTGGCTTAATTCCTAAGAATATAATTTTTTAAATTCATTTAATTTAAGCAGTAGAGAAGTGAGATTAATCCAGGTGTTCACAGTGTTTTGCTAATTTTTCCCCTTTTTTTATAAACACTGCTTTTATCTAGGAGCCCAGGTGGTGCAGTGGTTAAGAGCTATAGCTGCTAACCAAAAGGTCAGCAGTTCAAATCCACCAGTGGCTCCTTGGAAACCCTATGGGGCAGTTCTACTCTGTCCTATGTCTCTACTATGAGTTGGAAACAACTCGACAGCAACAGGCTTGGTTTGATTTTCGCTTTTGTCTAATGCCATAGTGAAAATCCCCGTGCTTCAGAAGATCACTTGCTAAAGTTTACCTTGCCCTTATTTCTAGGTGGCCACCAAATATGAAGTAAGCGTTTATGCTCTTAAGGACTCTCTGACAAGCAGACCAGCTCAGGGAGTCGTCACTACTCTGGAGAGTATGTAATCAAACTTTTCATATTGATAAACCTCTATATAAACAAAAGTCAAAGAATGGTAAATGATTTTCTAGCTCATTAAGTTAACAGTTGAATGATTGGAAATTGGCTTGATCACCCATCATTTTGACTTACTATTGCTACCATTTATGCCCTTCCAGAAAGTGGTCTACTGGCATGTAAAAGGGAATCCCTTTGTAATGTTACAATGCAGGTGTTAAGAACTAAGACTAACACCCAGTTAATGCTCTCCCTTTGTGACTTTGTTTTCATAAAATTAAGTTTGGGAAGGACACACTGGCTTCTACTATGTCTTAAAAATGCAATAAGTATTGGAGCAAATCGGGCCCAGGTTCTAGTTTTCTGCCATATATATGCCACTATATGTTCTTTAAGAAGTCATGTAAAGTATCCAAGTTTCCTCATCTATAAAATAGGGATGATGTTACACCTGTCGAGAGAAAAGATATGAAGCCATATATAAAGGAAAAACACTATCAAGGCAATATACAAATACTATTGTTGGCTGGCCATAGTATTGTAACTCCTACCACACGTATTTTTACATTATGATAAATTGATAATTTTGTGTTAGCACTTACTGAGCTATCAGTAGGCACCATGGAGCCAGGCCTGGGAACCACTGGTAATACCTGTAAAGGTTTTCGGTTCTTCAGGAAAAAAGGCATGATAGGGGAATATTTTTCTATTTCCTAATTACTGCTGACCTTTCTCTCTGGATGCCGCAGGAGAAAATCTACACATTATTAGACACATGTTTTCTGCAGTGTGTGTATTTGGTGTATAATAAGGAAATGTTTTATAATACCAGACCCTCACATCTAGGAGTTAAGCAGGCACTAACCCAATTGGCTCTGATCCTGTGCAGACGTCAGCCCTCCAAGACGGGCCCGTGTGACGGATGCAACTGAGACCACCATCACCATTAGCTGGCGAACCAAGACTGAGACGATCACCGGCTTCCAAGTCAATGCCATCCCAGCCAATGGGCAGACCCCGATTCAGAGAACCATCAAGCCAGACGTCAGAAGCTATACCATCACAGGTTAGGGGACTCACTGCACTGACATTTGGTAACCACTACCACAGTGCAAACTAGTTTATTCATTACTGAACCACTTAAGCTGACTGACTAAATATACTTTTAATTTTTATAATTATCCATTTATAGTTTTGGAAAAGATATTTCCATGCATTACCAAAAAACCCCATTGCCGTTGAGTCAATTCCGACTCAAAGCGACCCTATAGGACAGAGTAGAGCTGCCCCATGGGGTTCCTAAGGCTGTAAATCTTTACGGAAGCAGACTGCCACATCTTTCTCCTGTGGAGCAGCTGGTGAGTTCGAACCACTGACCTTTCCATTTGCAGCCGAGCTGTTAACCACTGTGCCACCTCAGAAATAGTTTTGTCCTTTGAATGCCTGATTTCAGCTAATAGTTGTCAGAGAAACAGCACAGGCTTCGTTTATCAATTGACTCAATCGTGCCTTTTCTTATACGAAAAAATTGTTAACATAATGCTTAAAACCAAAAGAAACTAAACAGCAGTATATAGTTCTTAGCATCAGCATAAAACCAAAAACCCACTGCCACTGAGTCGATTCTGACTCATAGCGACCCTACGGGACAGAGTAGAACTACCTCATAGGGTTTCCAACAAGGGGCTAGTGGACTCGTACTGCCAGCCTTTTTTTGGTTAGCAGCCATAGCTCTTAACCACTATGCCATCAGGGCTCCAAGAAGCATAATTAAATTAAAAAGAACAAACACCACCTCTTAATAGAGATCAAAGTTGTAGTCAGAAAATGTTCACTCTTCAGGTCAATTTAGGTCTTTTTGAGCTTTAAAATTCTGATGCCATGTACCAACCACTGAGTATCTGATTACCTTAAGAGAAAACCCCCTCAACAGCTGTTTGCCCCACATGCTCCAGGAGGGCAACTTATAACAGAAAATTTTCTATATTTTAACATTTATTATTTAGCCAGTGTCTTTGTCCTCACGGGTGATTCTCTTTTGAGATGGTTTCTCATTAACACTTCACACCCATACCACATTCTAATTTATTGTTCAAATGTGGACCACTTACGTGGTAGAGGGACCACGAAAATTGCAAGTGATTTTGAAAATTGTCCTAGTCAAACAAGAACAGATAAAAACTCTCTCTTCTCAAACTCCAGGTCTGCAACCAGGCACTGACTACAAGATCCACCTGTACACCCTGAACGACAATGCCCGGAGCTCACCTGTGATCATCGATGCCTCCACTGGTAACTGCACTTTCTACTTAAGAAATAAATGCCATTGACATCTCTGATCAGTCATGTGAACTCGGGAAACAAATGTGAAGCTGATATTTTTATATTGTAGATCACAGTGTATCATTTCTTCCGTTCACGGAAATCTCAGATCCTCTCAAGTCTGTTATAAGGGCTGGGAGAAGAGAGTGGGAGTAACTTTAGCTTTCTTCGTTATCCATTTTTTTAGAAACTTAATTTTGCTCTTTTTTTTTTTTTTTTTTTTAAAGCTATTGATGCACCATCCAACTTGCATTTCCTGGCCACCACGCCCAACTCTCTGCTGGTGTCATGGCAGCCACCTCGTGCCAGGATTACTGGCTACATCATCAAGTATGAGAAGCCTGGATCCCCCTCGAGAGAAGTGGTCCCTCGGCCTCGCCCTGGTGTCACAGAGGCTACTATTACTGGTATTGCTGCTTCCTTGCTGCCATTTTCTTCCTCACGCCCTAGAACGCATGATGTCTTTAGCAACTCCAACTGTGTCTTTCATGCTATATCATGAGAACAAGAGGCCCTATTTCTGAGAACTTCAAAAAGCATGCTCTGTCTAGGAGCTATAGGATTCAATGCATCTCAAAAGGAATGCATCTATGAAAATACAATCATTTCAATACGGACATAATGGCTTAACTAGACTTGTTTGTTGTAAGCTTGCCCCTTTATATACCTGTTGGTTCAGTCTTGGAATAAGGCACTTTTAAAACCAACTAGCTAGGTAATTGTGATCCTGTCATCACTCTTAGCTCCCTATAGATCTGGTAATCGTGCAGAACTTGTTAGAGTGCCACTTGCCATTGCCTTCATTATCCAGTGTCACAGAATAGGCCTTAAGGCAAAGTAATCCAAATCACCCATATTGGAGAGACTGCCTGTAATGGGGAATAAGAGTTGTTCAGTTATCTTATTTCACTCCCGTGGGAAAGACTATAGGTCCCTGACATTATTTTTGTGCAAGAGATTAAAACTTTAAACTGTGTCTAGGTATCATCTTGACTTTAAAATCCCTGTAGAACACATAGATACCAGAAGGACATGTTGCTTTTTCAGTAATTTTGGGGCTAGGGAAATAGAACCAGACATGGTAACAGCTGAGTTGGATACTTCCTACCATGACCGTACAGAGATGGGCCACTCTCTCCTGCACAGCCACGTACCTTTAGTTTGACTTTTCATTGATCCTACCCTTGAAGGGGTGTCTGCTGATTAGGCCTAAGAAGATTCATGTATACAATCTGCGCTGATCTCTCCCAAATGTGTATTTCACTGGAGGTGTACAGTGCTGATAAATTTTCAGGAACTCAAAAAGGCCAGTAAGACCACATGTTAAATGAATACCAACAAAAAATTAGCATAAAAGTGTTTATCTGGATGTCAGATTTGAAAGTAAGATAATTAATTTGCTAAGTAGCCATCATATGCAGATGACATATGTCAATTTTAACCTCAAAAGGCCCATGGCCAGTTGGAGAAGGACTCTCTGCTCCTCAGGAGCCGCTGCTGAGGAGACTGACTTTCACTCAATGAGCTGAGTCCAAGGACATACATAACACAGCAGCTCTGTTCTTCCACAGGTCTGGAGCCAGGAACCGAGTACACAATCTACGTCATTGCCCTGAAGAACAACCAGAAGAGCGAGCCACTGATCGGAAGGAAGAAGACAGGTAAAAGGGTAACCTCCCTCCTGGTTAACAGGGGGAAAGGCAAGACAAGACTAATTTCAAATGATCAAGTTGGCAGTGTGAAAAGCTTCTTAATGTTTTAATGCATTTCTCATGGAATTTTTTTTCTAACAGCGTAAGATATGTATTATATTCTTTGGTAACAGACTCAGCAGAGTTTGGATTTATTTTTTTCTTTACTACAGCCAGTTACTGTAAAGCCTTGTCAGTCACCTTTTAAAAATTCAAACCAGATACTAAAATGAAAAAAAAAAATTGCTATAGTTGCTACTCTTCTATACCTTCTAGTGAATTTAAATTAAAAATAAATAAGTAAGTAGGTAGAGAAATCCTTCCCATTTGTCTTTATTCATTATTTGGTTTCTGAAACTTAGAACTAAATAACATCTTATCCTTTCATCCAGTTTCACCCTAATTTTAAGGAAATGCTGTACTTATGCTGATAGGAAAATTTAAAAAGTAAACATTGTTTTGTTTTGTTTTGTTTTTTTTCCTGTTTTTGACCATTTGAAACCATGCAAAACTGTTGAGCCAAGTCTCCGGAATTCTCATAATTCAGATACTGATACGCTTAGTCTAAGATTCTAGTTCTTACCACTTGCTTCTCAAATGAAAAAAAAGGTAAAAGAAAGGCTGCGAACTTCAGTTTTGTTAGGTTTATTTGGGCAAAGGCAGCTTCTGTGGGGCTCAGTGCTTCAAAGCTTTTTGTGTATGATAAATTCATACTAACACTTCTTTTCTCTCTAAACTATGAAGAAACCTTTGAGAAAAATCATAAAGATTTCTTTCAGGAGAAAAAGTGTTTTGTAATCTGAGAACTGCTAATTTGCCACGGGCTTTGATCAAATTGATAAACAGTTGTTGTTGCTTGAACTGATAATGATGAATGCTGCTACTTTGGGGAGCTTAATGCGCTTTGCTTTTTGGCTCTAACCTTTCTTGGCTAGATGAGCTTCCCCAACTGGTAACCCTTCCGCACCCCAATCGTCATGGACCAGAGATCTTGGATGTTCCCTCCACAGTTCAAAAGACCCCTTTCATCACCAATCCTGGGTATGACAATGGAAATGGTATTCAGCTTCCTGGCACTTCCGGTCAGCAGCCTAGTGTTGGGCAACAAATGATCTTTGAGGAGCATGGTTTTAGGCGGACCACACCGCCCACAACGGCCACCCCTGTGAGGCACAGGCCAAGACCATACCCGCCGAATGTAGATGAGGAGATCCAAAGTGGTCACGTTCCCAGGGGGGATGTAGACCATCCCCTCTTCCCTCACATTCTGGGACTCAATCCAAATGCCTCTACAGGACAAGAAGCTCTCTCTCAGACAACCATCTCTTGGACACCATTCCAGGAAAGTTCTGAGTATATCATTTCATGTCATCCAGTTGGCATTGATGAAGAACCCTTACAGGTAACTGCTTTTTCTCTTTACTTCTGAAGAAAGGGGTAGGCTGGTTAGCTGATGTGACCAGAACACTAATGAAAAGCATTTACACCTCTTAGAAAGGTGGCATGTTTAAGCTTTGATTTTTTTTTTTTGTTGTTGTTTAAATTTAATCTCAATATGATTCTACTTTGAGGGATGCACCAGAGGGTGTCATTAGCTTCCATTTAGTAGAGAGAATGAAGCCATTTGTATTATTTGTACACATTTGAGGCTCCTTAATGATATGGACAAAGGGGCAATGCAAGAGAAGACAGAGAAATAGTCTGTCTGACTTTACATTCGTGTGCAAAAGGCTAAAACGCCATCCTGATAGCTTACCCTTGAATAATTCGTTATATATATTTAAGGAAAAAGAAGGTGTGTTGGAGCTGTGTGTATCAGCTGTTTAGTGATTGATTCTCTAACCAAAGCTTGTCATCTTTAATTTGTCTTGCCAGTATCAGTTTTTATTGTGTTCTTATTTTAGAAAGTGACAGAATTTTTGAAACTCTGATGACACTATGGGAGATTTACAAGTTTGGAAATATGAGTTTGAGGATTTGCCAAAGTGTTGGGGTCTGAAGCCCCCATGTATAGTATGAATATATCTCCCATTTAATGCAGTGTCTACATTTAATGTGAAGGGGACATAGCCAGGGTTTCCAGTGGGTTTCATTGATCCATTACTGCAGTAGGATAAAGAGGAGGTCTCCTGGTAACTGTGGAGCACCTAGTTACCAGCAAAATCTGGCAGATAGAGATGACGGCCCATACCCTCATTCCATTTCTCTTCTCATCTAGTTGGAACTCCTATGCCCTCATTGTTTTTCTTTGCTTTGTTTACATATTGAGGGTTATTGATAAGAGAATAGGGGATCTCATATCTATTCCTCATGATAATGCTTTCTCCTCCACCTTGGATGTACCCATAATTGCAGTTCCGAGTTCCTGGAACTTCCGCTAGTGCCACCCTGACGGGCCTTACCAGAGGGGCCACCTACAACATCATAGTGGAGGCAATAAAAGACCAGAAGAGGCACAAGGTTCGGGAGGAGGTTGTTACCGTGGGCAATTCTGGTATGTGAACACCTGTGCTATTCAGCCCCAGGCTCCCCTCTGGACCACACCAGAGATAGCTTTTCCTACCGACTGTTCCTTTGTTGCTGTTGTCTTTTAACTCTGGGAAATAATTCTACACATAAACATGAAGTAAATGAGCAACTTTAAATTCTATTATTTTTCTTTCATAGTATGCTAGGCCCTTTTCAAAATGCATAGATAAGTAGAATCTCAAATAGTTACACAATATTAGCCCTGGAAAGGACTCCAAATATTACTTAGTCCAATGCTCAGAGTTCCTGCTAGTGAGTATCTGAGTGGATATTGGGACACAATTCTCCTGATATCTTTTCCTAGATCCTCTCCATTTCAGGATACTGCTGTCCTCAAGGGTGATTTTTAAGAACCTGAGACTAATTAGCTGAGTAAAGGAAATTCCCCCATTGGCAGGCTTTAGGGACAGCTGGTTTTTGTTCCGACATAAAATGCTATCCATGTAGCCCATTTCTATCCAGAAAGCTCCCTTATTCCAGTATTATTTCAAGTCCCTCCCCGCCCTTGATTGTATAAGTCTAAAGCCTCGATAGAGGTTAAATGGTCATTGACTGTACTTTTTAGCACCTGGAAGTCCTTTTAAACCAGTAGTGTGTCACCAGGCTTTTCAATCTGGAGCAGCTAATGATTCACCAAGGAACATGAGTAGGGAATAATCAAAACCATGAATCCCAAATCTTCCAACTGGAGGATTTTCTATACCACATAAGCAGGGAGTATTAAATTCTGTCTCTGCCAAGAGACAGGCTTTATTCCTAGAGCTGGTTACTAAATTTCATCCTCCTCCCCATCTGATGGCCAACTGCTATTTTACAAGTATAAACGACTGTGACTTAGGCAGTTGAATATTTATTTGGAGCAGAGGGAGGAGGCCTTCATTTTTGTGCATGTTTGTATTACATGTATACCATAATGTTTATCTTTTGTCTTTTATGCTTTTACTAGCAGAAATGCCACATGAAAGAAATTTTTAAGAGCACAGAGGTCTTTTCCACATCTTTTTTTTAATTTTATTTTAATTACATCTCCCTAACTTCAGCCAGGGTGGAATTTTAACTCCTGGCTGTTTTTAGGATATTGAAACCCCTAGTAACAGTAGACGTTCCTTCCATTTCTCTTTCCAGCTCTCTGTTCCCAGCAGCCATATTCTGTATGCTGGCCAGGTTCTCTTTGAGACATTTCAGACTTCCGAGTTTCTCCAAAACACTACTTTCTTCCATGGTGGCACTTTTTAAAATATTAGGCACTTCAAATGTCTCTTGCTTTTGATTATTGCACTGTAAAAAGAAATATACACAGCTCAACTGGGATTTAAAGCACAGTAAGATAGTTTATTTTTTGTGGAGAATAACTTGAGCCATGCTTTGTTTGCACAGATTGTTTTAAAATAAGCTTTTCCAAAACAGAGAGCCAAGATCTTAAGTTAACATGAAGAGATTTCATTAATTATTTCTAAGTTATCCAAACTGTATGCTTCCTCTTATTTGGGATGGTTGACTGTATTGATAAAGTAAAGCAGTCCTACCATTATGGCAATGTATACAATCTAGGCTTTGTTGCACTATTATGCAAAAATAAATACATCAATGAAAGCAAAGATCACATTATGATGGCATACAAAAATGCAAAGATTTTTGCATTATCAGCAAAAGACAGCCTCTAATAGTTATTCTTAATTTAGTGAGTGCTTTCTAAGGGCTGGCACAGGACCAGTGCTTTGAATTCATGATCTCCTAAGATCCCTAAGGGGTATGAGTATCATTATTATTATATCTCCATATTACAAATAGGAAAAGTGAGGCAGAGAAATGTTAAATAACTACTCAAGATCGCTCAGGTACTGACAGAGGGGGCATGGCTACCCTTTGCATCCCACCAAAGTTCTTAACCGGTGTAAATTCCCTCAAGATCTGCTCTGTATTCTATAAAGTAGATTTACCAGAAATGATTATTTTTAAGAACTGATAGCAAAAATGAAAGATAGGCTTTCTTTTAAGATGCCTGCAGGCCAGGGTCTGCTGGTTTCATTTAAGTATTGTTTTTAGAGCAGCTGATGTATTGATGGAAGAGATGAATGTTTCTTAGTGCCAGTGGGATTTTTGGTTTAGATTAGGTGATTGTGTACCATAAATTAGTTTTCATCTGTATGGTCCAAAACTAACAATAAGATCTTTTTTTTTTTGCTTTGTCTTGCTTTTCTTCATATAGTCAACGAAGGCCTGAACCAACCCAAGGACAACTCGTGCTTCGACCCCTACACGGTTTCCCACTATGCCATTGGAGAGGAGTGGGAGCGCTTGTCTGATTCTGGCTTTAAGCTCTCGTGCCAGTGCTTGGGCTTTGGCAGTGGTCATTTCAGATGTGACTCCTCTAGTGAGTAGCTCACTTGGTCCATCCACTTGTCCATCCATCTCTTCCAGTTTCACGCATTTGCACTAATGTGCTGAGGAAGCATGTTTGGGCAGACACAGGCTCTTCCAAACATGAAGCAAACAATGGAATACTGTTTGACTCTGAGTAACGTTTGCATCATAGAAAAATGATGGGAAATTTTACTTGGTGAATATTGCTTTGTTTCAAGAGTCATATGCTGATATAGTGGAGCCCTGGTGGTCCAGTGGTTAAGAGCTCGGCTGTTAACCAAAAAGTCAGCAGTTGGAATCCACCAGCTGCTCCTTGGAAACCCTATGGGGCAGTTCTAGTCTGTCATATAGGTTCGCTATGAGTTGGAACTGACTCGACAGCAATGGGTTTTTTTGGTTTTATGCTGATATAAATTAATTTTAAAAAAATTTGTGGTATAATATAATTTTTGAATTTTTCTGTGAAAAGAAATTAATAAAGTCAAACTCTTAGGAGCCAGTTCTAATGAAGAGTATTAGAAACTCAAAGAAATCCCAAGTCTCTTTTAATCATTAATGTTGAGTAAGGTCTGAGGTGAACATTTATGCTCACACTCTGTCTCTTTCAACACAAACCAAACATATACATGTCATTATACATACCACACACATACATCACGTGCACACACAAACTCACACCCTGGACACTTGAATATTGCTAAGTAATGTAAAGGAGAGGGAACAGATAAACTACCTGTAGATAATTAAGAATCAACTTCAATTGAAAAATATTTCATTTCTAAATTATTAACAGATTTTAATTTAAAATGATTACAAGAATTACTTATTGTGCTTTGAGATATAGTACCAGAATTTATATACCTTTCATTTATGCTTCATTTTTAGGAATTCTGGTTATTATTGACAATTGGTCAATTTTTGCAGGTGTTAAATATTATGCTTTATAAACAAGCCTCCTATAGACGTATCTGGAAATCATATTCTGAGGAAATAAAAGATAATAGATTTATTTATTAAGATTTTCAAAGTATTTTACTTAACTCGTATACGTGATATAATTTAACCCAGACTGAACTTAGGGTTAAAATGTAGACAGCTCTGCTTGGCCAAATGCAAATGGAAAGGCAGAGTAGAGTGTCATATCCTGTTTAGGACCTGGAAGTTTTAAGATTTGGCATCAACTAGGTGATTTTTGATGAGCCCTGGTGGCACAGTGGTTAAAGTGTTTGACTGTTAATCAAAAGTCGGCGGCTTGAACCCACCAGCCACTCCGTGGAAGAAAGATGTAGCGGTCTGCTTCCGTGAAGATTTACGGCCTTGGAAGCCCTATGGGGCAGTTCTACTCTGTCCTTTGGGGTCCCTATGAGTTGGAATCAACTTAATGGCAGTGGGTTGGGTGTTTTTTTTTTTTTTTTTTTTAGGTGATTTTTAATTTCTGAAACTGAACTACTTTAAGTTTGTATAAGATTTACCTATATAAGATTTAGGTGCAATTGTCAAGCAGGGCTATAAGTTATGTAAGTGATTCTTTGGTTTACCTTACATATTCTTTGGTCAGATGTCATAATTGTCTAATACCTTTATTAAAATCGAAGCAACGGTTGAGATGTTGATAAAATGGAAAAAATAGTACATTGTGTTATACAAACTTATCAAGTGTGTTTTGTTTTAGTACAAGCCTGGGAGATTAAAAGTCATCTTAATTATGTATACCAGTTAAGGATACATAACTGTCACTTTCAAGATATTCCTCAGAACCAGTCTTTTATTTGTAGGGATAATGACCATTGATTTATCATTTTGTTTGTTTTTGTTTTCCTTTGTTAGACAGATTTATTCTTTTTTCCTCCATTTACATGAAACAGATTGTGGCATGTTGAAACCAGCTGATCTTTCTTTCATAATTAATTGAACTACTTTGTATTCAAGGTCTTTGTAAATCCAAAAAGTGGTTTTTCATCTATGGTCTATTCCTAAGAGACTACTCCCATCCTACTTAGTTTTCCAAAATTTGAAACCTCAGTTTTCCAAAATTTTAAACCTCAACAGTAAGAATTCAAATGAAGATCATTGACTATTCTTTGGTCACCTGAAACTGTATAAAATTGTATCTTAAAATGTCCTAGGAAATGGTAAATGGTAAAAATAATATTTTAAAATCCAAACAATATAGTGGTTAGTCATAGGGCTTACAATCTTTAATTTTACTTGTCCCTCCTTCCAGATACATGGTATCTAACATCCCAAGACACATCCCAGGGCACTCAGTCTTGTGAGTCAGAACACACAAATAACCCTGCCTCTAATTCTCCCCACCACACAGAATGGTGCCATGACAATGGTGTGAACTATAAGATTGGAGAGAAGTGGGATCGTCAAGGGGAAAATGGCCAGATGATGAGCTGTACATGTCTTGGAAATGGAAAAGGAGAATTCAAGTGTGATCCTCGTACGTTGTCACAGATCATTTTTATTGCCTTATTACACATCCCCTTTCTTGTTACTGGGCTGTAACTCACGTTCACAGAAATGATTGGAGACTTTAGGTCTCCTTGAGGAGTGAACAGTGGGTTTGTTAATCTTTTGATTTGGAAAAGCGGAGACAAGCTTCAAAAATGAGGCATGATTTAATGTTATTACAGGGCACTTTAGCACTTTTCCGATAGAGCACTTTGACCATTAGCTGCAGTGAAATGTTACAAGGAAGCTTTACTGGTCTTTAGATTCAACTTTCAAAATGTGAAAGATGAGCTCCATCTTCCCATTGAACCCCTTCCAGGGTCTTAGATGTCATTTTTGGAAATGCCGCCCTCAGATCTATGAGCAGTACCTCTCTTATAGATGATTCACATAAACACGCGGGAGGGATGTGGGCTGGGATGATACACATTCAGGGCAGAAACAGAATCTACCCCTTTAGAGTGGTCAGGTCTGTACTATTGTTCTCAGTCTTACGCTTCTGACTTGTGCCTACATGTAGATGAGGCAACGTGTTACGATGATGGGAAGACGTACCATGTCGGGGAACAGTGGCAGAAGGAATATCTTGGTGCCATTTGCTCCTGC
Source organism: Trichechus manatus latirostris (assembly GCF_000243295.1). NCBI lineage: Eukaryota > Metazoa > Chordata > Mammalia > Sirenia > Trichechidae > Trichechus > Trichechus manatus. The sequence continues at coordinate 6,332,123 of NW_004443977.1, read as the reverse complement.
ACATGTTTCGGAGGCCAGCGGGTAAGACCAGGCACACGGTTCCCTGTGATTTAGATAAGGAAAAGGGGGAAGCTCCTATTCTGATGATTGAAGAGTTAGGATGCTTACGTGCTATCTACAAGGTGTGACAGTGCTTCTTATAAAATGTCGAAATACCTCATTTCCTGTTGGCACATAGTTGCCCCCATAAGACTCCTGTACCCCTCCCTGGTCCTCCCTGTCCCTGACTGCCTCAGACCCTCCCCAGGCCTACTACTCTCAGGCCATCCCCATGCTTCAGCAACTAAAGTGCTAAATGCTGTGCAGCACTAGGCCTCCAGCTCCATTTTGGTGGACCAGTGCCCTGTGGCACTGTTGTTAAATATTTTGAATAGCACCTTGGATCTAAGAAAATACCACTTCTTTGTACCCTCTCTCAATTAAAAAACAGGGTCCTGCTATAGGACTATTGGAGTCCCTGCGTGGTGCAAATGGTTAATGCACTCAGCTGCTAAGTGAAAAGTTGGAGGTTTGAGTCCATCCAAGGCACCTCGAAAAAAAAAGGCCTGGTGATCTATTTCTGAAAAATAAGCCATCGAAAACCCTATGGAACACAGTTCTACTCTGACACACAAGGGGTTGCCATGAGTTGGAATTGACTCGATGGCAACTAGTTAAGAGGACTAGCATGGTGCTAAGTAATATGGGACAAACCGAGTAAGTGAGAAATTATTCTGGCCCTTGATGTAGCCAGAGGCACTAAAGTAGCATACGTCGCACACTTAAGCTAATTAAGGTTCCTAGTGTGTCTGACAAATAACAGTTCCAAGCAGGCTGAAATTAGCAAGAAAGACTGCATGGAAAGGCAAAGCAGAAGCTGGCCAGAGTTTAATGGCTGAGGTTTGGTTGGGAAAGGGAAGGAATCAGGGCAGTGCAGCTAAGAGGCCAGAGTACACATACCTTGTGAAATAGGAAGGAGCTGGCACTCATGGGCTCCAGTGAGCCAACCCTCTTGACTGGAATCTTGTGGTGAGATATTAGATGGGGAGAAGTGGATTATGTTGGGCCCTGGAAGTCCTTTATTTAAGCCAATGCTTTTCAGCCATTTCTAATCTGAGTTCTCCTTCCATAAAACAAAAAAATGCTATGCCTTCCTCTAATATTACTTGAAATATAAAAACAAAATGACTCTTGTAACTCAAATGAAAGCAACAGAACATAACAGTCCTTTGTTTTCAGCGAAGACTTACCTTCGCCAATATCTTCCCAAATTATGACACATGAGGAACATGCTCCCCACCTCAGGGGGAGATTCCCTGGTTGATGCATTTGGCATTAGGCAATTACAGGTACCCAAGAAGAAAAGAGGCATGATGCGAAATGGTCTTTAGGACGATTTATCAGGCACCAGGGGAAGGGTCTTCAAAGACCGGGCTGTGCTCCTACCTGAGAACCTGGACAGCCTGTGAAAATGTCTCTGATCTTGCTCCACCCCCAGATTGTGGTTAGGTGGGGAGGGAGGTGTGTCAGTGAGCCCATTCTGACTAGGGAGAAGGTGTAGAGTCAACCTCTCTTTCTCTCTCATTAACACTTAGAAAGACTGTGATTCTAGAATTCAAGTCACCTGTGCTAATGTGCTTGGTATAGAAACGTGATGGAAAGTGAGTTTATCAGGCTGTAGATTTTGGGTCACACCTCAGCATCTCCTCCTCATTATTTATATACACAAAGCCTTTCAGGAGTGATACTTAGTTTGTTCTTAAGTAAGGTGATAAATGCAACACAGGAGTGGGAACTGTTATGTTTTGGGATGAAAGTAAGATTCATTGATTTTGTAAGTACATATTTACTGGTGTTGTCTTAGAGATTATGGGGAATGTGCACTTACACGTCTGAAATATTTACATGACTATATAAGAAAGAAAGCGATTGTATTATATTTGGGGTTCTTCTGGTTGTAAGAGAAAAGGCCAACTCAAATTGGGCAAAAAAGAAAAAAAAAAAAGGCTCATAGAACTGTAAAGTCCCAAGATCTCCTGGCATCAAGTGTCTGGATTCCACCTGCTCCAGCAATGGCATCTGGGGTCTCTTGCTGTCTGATATGCCTTCCCTTATATTGGCTTCATCATCTAGCTGGCTCCCCACTGGTCGTGACAAAGATGACTTCCATTGGCTCCACACTTACCTCTTAACAGCTTAGGAGCAACAGTGGAAAAGAACATGTGTTCTAGCAAAAATTTCTACCAAAAAACCCAGCTGGGTCCCATTCCCATCTCCCATCCCATCTCTGGCCAGATGCAAGGCTACCATGTCACCAGCTGTGGAGTTTATCAAGGGAGTCACAGTGGTGCAGCAGAAAGAACATGGCCAGGAGTCAAGAAGCTGGTGGCAGCTCCATGTCTGCCAGCGGTTCACTGAGTGTCAGTTTCCTTGCCTGTACAATGAGGGTGTTTGTCCATTGTGATCTCAATTCCCTTTTAAATAGTATTCTATGAAAATCACTTGTGTCATTGAGTGCAGAAAGTGTATTGAGGAAGTTGGGGCTGGAATGAGCCTTAGCAAATGGGTGGGTTTGAAGAGGAAAGTAAGAGAGGATATTTCAGGAAAAAGGAAAAGCATAAATAGAGAGAGGCAGTTATAAGATAAAGGTAATAAGCCAAAATGTATTCTAAGAGCTGTAAATGGATAAAAGCATCATCAAAACTTCCTTAGTGATTAATTGCTTATATTTTTGCCATTGTATAAAGCTGAAATTCTTCTTTAATTCAAGCACTAAATTTTGATGTCCTCAGCTTATCATAAACCCAATTTAATTCCATGCTTCTGCTCTCTCAGGGCTGGCGCTGTGACAACTGTCGCAGACCTGGGGCTGAAGCTGGCCCTGATGGCTCCACCGGCCACTCCTACAACCAGTATTCTCAGAGATACCATCAGAGAATAAACTCTGTAAGTACATTTGGATCATAACTGTTTCTCCTCTAAACGCAGTTAGGTACACTGTAGGGGGTCTCTTTCTGTAGGTACCTTCCTTCTGAATGAGCCAAATTTTTTTTTAAATTATGCAAATGGCTTAAGAGTGGAATATTACATCCTACAACATAATTTAAGTTATAATTTCTTAAAGTCTTGAACATCTTCTACTGCCCAGTATATTGCTAGGTTCTTGCAGCTAGAAAGAAATATTCTCCTACCTATAAGTTATTGCTGGAGTCCCAGAGTGGAGTAAACGCTTAAGCGCTTTACTACTAGTCAAAAGGTTGATGGTTTGAACCCACTCAGAGGAGCCTCGGAAGACAAGCCTGGCAGTCTGCTTCTGAAAGATCATAGCCTTGAAAACCCTATGGAGCAGTTTCCCTCTGCACACACAGGGTCATCACAAGTCAACATCAACTAGATGGCAACATCACAAGTTATTGTCACTGAGGCCCCCCGTTTTTTTCCATACACTTTACAGTATTTGTCACTAATTTGTTTTCTTCTCTCATTTTAACAGAATGTCAATTGCCCAATTGAGTGCTTCATGCCTTTAGATGTACAGGCTGACAGAGACGATTCCCGAGAGTAATGTTTCCAACCCAGAGGAACAAGCTTGTCTCTCTGCCAAGATCCACCCAAACTGGAGTGATGTTAGCAGACCCCATCTTAGAGTGTTTGCTTCTTTCTTAAGCCCTTTGCTCTGGAGTAACTTCTCCAGCTTCAGCTCAACTCACAGCTTCTCCAAGCATCACCCTGGGAGTGTTTCGAGACTTTTCTCATAAACGAGGGCAGGATGTTGCCTGTTCTGCTCCAAAGCATTTGACACTACTCAGTATTTTCAGTGAAATGATTCTAACTTGTGATTTGGTTTGGGATCAATAGGCAAGCATAGGCAGCCAATCAAGATGCAAGATGTATTGAAAGGATATTACCAAAATGTTAAGTAGGAAAGTTACCTAAACACTTCTGCTTTCACTTAACTGTCTGGCCCACAATACTGTAGGAATGGCATGTCCTTGTTACTGTGATATTTAAAACATGCACAGTACTCATTTTTCCCAAATGATTCTAGTAATTGCCTAGAATTATCTTTTCTCTTACCTGTTATTTATCAATTTTTCCCAGTATTTTTATATGGAAAAAATTGTATTGAAGACACTTAGTATGCAGTTGATAAGAGGAATTTGGTATAATTATGGTTGGTGATTATTTTTTTATACTGTACGTGCCAAAGCTTTACTACTGTGGAAAGACAACTGTTTTAATAAAAGATTTACATTCCACAACTTCAAGGTCATGGATTGTATTTTATATTAGAAAATTTGGGAAAAAAATAATCATTTTCAGGAATGTTCTTTTTCTTCTCAAATCAGCAAACATTTGAAAACCTATGATGTGCAAGTCTCTCTAATTCTTGGTGATTTAAATACCAGATTTTCTAAGTCTGTTGTTACCAGAAAACCACAGATTTTTGTCATTTCCTCAGTAATGGAGTTAGCTTTTATTTGCTGCTTTAACAGATTTAAGTGGACTCAAATATTAAACTTGCTAGTGAACTCTCTAGAAGTATAATCTAGTTGCTTTTTTCTATTATAATTCTTCCTGCCCTCCTTCCCTCTCTCACTCTTCCCTCTTTCTTTTTAAAATAAACATCTATTCAAAGAGATTACCTATAAAGAAAATAAAAAGATGACTGAGATGCTAAAACTACTTGATTGGTATAGTATTAGAGGAGTTTTAATTTAGGGAAACCCCTTGGTATAATAACCTCAGTCATCACTGCTCACTGAAAAGAGAATGTGACTCAGTACAAACCCACACTCCCTGAGACAAGAAATTCCACTAAGGACACATACAGGCTGGTGCCTCCAACTTCATATGTGAAGAGAGGGCCCAGGTAACTCAGTGAGAAAGACATGCCTCCACTCAATTTTGTTTACGCATCTTTATATTTTAAAATATAAGAAAGGAGTGGCTTTAGGTTGATGCCGACTATGCTTCAAACCAATTGTTTCACTACAAACCTAAAAATATTTTCCCTAAAAAAATATTTTCCCTAAAGTGCAGTTTAAATCTGGTTGGACTGTAGTAATTAAATGGATAGAAGTCCTTTTGATTACTTACACACTGAGATGTAAGAATCACAAACTCCACATTTAAGATTAAAAAAAAAAAATCCACCTTTTCCAGAATGTCTACTGGATTCCCAAAAGCAATATGTTAAACTTAAAAATTAAACTATTTCAATAGTGAGCCAGTAACTACATTTAAATAAACAGAATCCCAAAACAAATTAAAAGGCCATTTCTGTTTTGGTATCACAATGCAAGAATTTTTTTAAAAAAATTCTTTTTTACTGTTTCTCAGCAAAGTTGTTCATGAGAAAGAGTAAAGCATTTGTTTTTTTATGAGAAGCAAGTATTTCCAAGATACTTTACAGTTGTTTTTAGTGACTCATGCCACTGCTTTCTCTGAGAATTGTCTTAAGCAGGCCAGACAGAAAAGACATAATTAAAAGACCAAGTTAGATTTAGACAGGAAACTGTCAATTCAAGAAAAATCAGGTAAAGCTAGTAAATACTATCAAACTATGGAGCCCTGGTGGTGCGGTGATTAAGAGCTATGGCTGCTAACCAAAAAGGTCGGTTAGTTCGAATCCACCACTCACCCCTTGGAAACCCTACTCTGTCCTATAGGCTCACTATGAGTCGGAATCAGCTCGGCAGCAACAGGTTTGGTTTTCAGTTTAAAGTTTTACTTGCCTTGCCGCACTTGCCTCATAAAGAAATTTATTGTGGATTTATATTGTTTTCAGCCCTAATGACTTAAATGAATTATGCAAATTAGTCTGTATAATAATATCACTATACTCCTGTAAGGCATACTCTCTTTGAAGGTGAATAAAGAGATGATCAGGTGGCAATCACAAGTATAGGAAATGACTTTTCTATTTAATTATATTTCCACTGAAAATTCTATTTCATTTCTAGTTGTATGAAACTCAAACTGATTAAGAAACATCACATCAGCACATTTAAGTGCTGAAATAGCTTCCTATTCAGTAAGTTCCCATTACTGTGTTAGGGAAAGTGGCAGGCTACAATTAAAAAATCCCATTTTCAGGTGATACAATTCAACCATTTTTTTAAAAAAAAACAAAACCACTCTTGGAATGTCTCATGTTTGGGAACATTTAAAGATTACCATTAAGGCTGAGAAAGCAGAAGCACCAGGAAGATGACCTCGCACTGTCATGGGCTTCTCAGACTGAGAAAGCTCTTTTTAAACAGTATACAGCACTTAGAAGGAGTCCCTGGGTGGTGCAAAGAGTTATGATAAGCAGTCGACTACTAACCGAACGGTTGGCACTTCAAATCCACCCAGAAGCACTCAAAAGAAAGGCCTGGTGTTCTGCTTTTGAAAGGTTACAGTCTTGAAAACTCTATGGAGCAGTTTTGCTCTGACACATATAGGGTCGCCATGAATCAGAGTCGACTCTATGGCAACTGTTTTTTTTTTCTGGTATGGCACTTACATTTGAAATGTGAGCTGTTTTCACTATCCCGTTGTTCCACTCCATATACCAATTAAAACAGAAGAGTTAAATTTGAATTGCAAACAAAAACCTATATAAATTACAAGTGAAGAGAAGAAAATTCTGTAAGTAATTAAAGAGCAAGAGAAATGGTGCTTTAGCTGAAATCCCCAAATGGGAAATTCCTTTTTTAACATCCCTCAGTAGAGTCAGGCATTAGATAGTAAAGCATGTTTTACATTTCCTTGAATTCCTTTTTACGTATTCTTTAGAGATATGCAGGTTTTAACAATCCTAGGAGCCAAATTTATCTCTAAAATAGCTCTTGTGTGGAGCTCCCAAAGATGGAAATTAGCATCTTTTGGAGGCTTCATGAGGTAACAGCATGAGGCAATCATCATCACCCTGTACTCACTGGAGCTGGAAGATCCCCTCACCTGTCCCTCAGTCTGCCACTACAGCAGGGCTCCCCTCATGTAAAACACATCATAGAACACATTGAAAGCCAAGGATTCTCCCAGTGAGTTCTTTTCATCACAGTACTTTGGAAACCATCGTTTTGTTCCAGAAGGAAACGTTACCTTTGCCAGGAGACTGCTGGATAGGACTTTATAATGAAACCCGCTGATCTGTGTAATTCAGCATTAGTTGTTAGATGCTAAGCCAAACACTGGAAGCCATTTTTGACTAAAAATATGCTGTTTTGGTGGAGAAATTGGAAAACTCATGGACTGCCAGCGGGGATGTAAAATGGTGCATTTTACATTTTCACTGTGGAAAGCAGTCTGGCAGTTCCTCAAAATGATACATGTAGAGCTACCGTGTTGTTGTTGTTGTTGTTAGGTGACGTCAAGTCGGTTCCAACTCACAGCGACACTATGTACAACAGAACGAAACACTGCCTGGTCCTGTGGCATCCTCACAACTGTTGCTATGTTTGAGCCCATTGTTGCAGACACTGGGTCAATCCATCTCATTGAGGGTCTTCCTCTTTTTGTTGACCCTCTACTTTACCAAGCATGGTGTCCTTCTCCAGGGACTGATCCCTCCTGATATAACATGTCCAAAGTACATGACATGAAGTCTCGCCATTCTCCCATCCAAATAGCATTCTGGCTGTACTTCTTCCAAGATAGAATTGTTCATTCTTCTGGCAGTCCACAGTATATTCAATATTCTTTGTCAATACCATAATTCAAAGGCATCAATTCTTCTTGGTCTTCCTTATTCATTGTCCAGCTTTCACATGCGTATGAGACAACTGAAAATACTCTGGCTTGGGTCAGGCACACCTTAGTCCTCAAGGTGACATCTTTGCTTTTTAACACTTTAAAGAGGTCTTTTGCAGTAGATTTGCCTAGTGCAATATGTCATTTGATTTCTTGACTGCTGCTTCCATGGGTGTTGATTGTCGATGCAAGTAAAATGAAATCCTTGACAAAGTCAATCTTTTCTCCATTTATCATGATGTTGCTTATTGGTCCAGTTGTGAGGATTTTTCGTTTTCTTTATGTTGCGGTATAATCCATACTGAAGGCCATAGTCTTTGATCTTCATCAGTAAGTACTTCAATTCCTCTTCACTTTCAGCAAGCAAGGTTGTGTCATCTGCATATCGCAGGTAGTTAATGAAATGGCTTCGTCATAAGTCAATTCTGATGTAAGTTGAATACTTTTTTTTTTAGTTTTTATTATTGCCTTTTATTATCAGTATCTTTATAAATCCGAGCTTTGAACATCTACAAGTGAACATCTGAGAATATAACATCAGCAAATTACATGTTGCAACATCATATGTGGTACATATTATTAATGATAAAGTGTACAAAAAAAAGATAAAACCAGATGGTCATTAAATAACTCGAATACGTCTAAGTCGGGGACTACCTGTATAAGAAATGTCCACAATAGGCAAATCTATGGAGACAGCAAGTAGATTAGTAGTTGCCAGAGAGGGGTGAATAGGGAGTGACGCTAATAGATAAAGGGATTCTTTCTGGGTGATGAAAAAGTTCTGGAATTAGTAGTGATGGTTGTACAACTTTATGGATATACTAAAAACCACTGAACTGCACAGCTTAAAATGATTAAAATGGTAGGTTTATGTGTATTTCATTTCAACTAAAAAAAAAATGCCACTTTGCTTATAGAAGGTGTCTTTAATATCTTTTTGCTTATTGCTAAGAACTGAGGTGTAAAGAAAAAGAGGAGCTGAAAGATTGAAAGAACTCAGAAACATTTTGGTTACCAATTTGGAAACTGAAATAAAATCTTCCATAAACATATACTTACTACTTTTATAGTGATTTCCATACGTTAATCTTATTCTCTATAACTCCCATATCCCCATACACACAAAAACACTGTGAAAAGAAGTAGCACTTATTATCAACAGTGTGTATCATGTCCCAGGTGGGTTCTAAGTGCCCTGGCATATTTTATCATATTTACTCCTCACAGCAACCCTAAGAGGTGGTGGTATGGATTGAACTGTGTGCCCCCAAAAGATATGTTCAAGTCCTGACCCTTTCACCAGTGAATGTGACCTTGTTTGAGCAAACAGAGGTTTTCTTTCCAGATGTTACCAGTTAAATTAATAAAGCCACACCAGAGTAGGGTGAATCATTTTTATAAGAGGATTCATCTGTGAGAAAAGGAACACAAAGGACTGTTAGCAGCCACCAGAAACCAGGAGAGGCTGGAAGAGTTCCTCTCTCAAAGCCTGCAGGAGTCAACATGGTAAGATCCTGACTTGGACATCTAGCCTCCAGAACCCTGAGATAACAGATTTCTGTTCTTTTAAGCCACCTGCTTGGTGGTAGAGGAGCCCTGGTGGTACAGCGGTTAAGCACTCTGCTGCTAACCTAAAGGTCGGCAGTTTGAACCTACCAGTTGTTCCACAGAAGAAAGATGTGGCAGTCTGCTTCCCTAAAGACTACAGCCTTGGTAACCCTATGGGGCAGTTCTACCCTGTCCCGTAGGGTTGCTGAGTTGGAACTGACTCAATGGCAATGAGACTGGGTTTTTGTTTGTTTTACTTTGTGATATTTCGTTATGCCAGCCCTAGAAAACTAGGCAGGTGGGTAATGTTATCATCATCATTCTACAGACAGCAAGAGAAAGGCTAAGAGAATCACCTAACATTACACAGCTTGTAAGTAGCAGAGCTGGGACTCACATCCAGACAGACTAGCTCCTGGGCATGCACTTTTAACGTGGATGCTACTCAGCCTCTCCACTGGGTGAACCCATCCCCATTATATAGAAAATAAATTCCAAGAGGTCAAGGGACTTACCCAAGATCACCCACTGGTGAGTGGTGTAATGAGTGGTATCATAAAAGGCACAAAGGTGGCTTCCTGGAGGGGAAGGCGGGCCATGAACAGAAGCAGATACATGGTGTGTATCAGGGCTGCTGGCAAAATTATATTTCTTGACCTGGTTGGCGATTATACAGGTGTTCATTTAAAAAGTATTCTGTAAAGTGTAGATATGTTTTATGCCTTTTTCCATGTGCATGATTTATTACAATTTCTTTGTTAAAGTGAATTTCTGCCTAATGGTGTTTACCAAAAATAACAGCGCCTAAGAATGGAAGGAGCCCTGGTGGCGCAGTGGTTAAAGCACTTGGCTGCTAACAGGAAGGTTGGTAGTTTGGACCCATCAGTCGTACTATGGGAGATGTGGGAGTCTGCTTTAGCAAAGATTTACTGCCTTGGAAACCCTGTGGGGCAGTTCTACTCTGTCCTATAGTGTTGCTACGACGACAGCAGTGTGTTTCTTTTTCGGAAGAATGGAAGGCACTGGAAACTTCAAGACCCACAGGGGCACTGTGTGTGGTGCTCTGACGAAGGGAAAACAGAATTGGCTTCACAAGGTGCCCTTGGAGAGCAGGTGTCAAAGAGCAAGGCAACAGTAGGATGTGTGAAAGGAGGGTCCCCAGTAGGCTATGTTCACAAATGAAAGAGGGATTGGTTCTTTTCTTCCTGTGCCCCAGGTGCACCCCCAATTTAAATACACTCTTTACTGATCCAGGCTGTTTATGTTATGGGTCTTCTGCCCATTCTCTATCACTGAAATGTCAGGTATAAGAGCACTGTGTAATTCATTTGAATGTCGTGAAAGTCCAGTCTTGAGGTTTTGAATGTCTTCATTGTATCAGAGACTGTGTTAATGGTGTTCCAGTTCCAGACGTTGCCTAAGTGCTGAACTTCCTTGCCTACTGGCTCCCTTGACCAATATTAACCGGACTGCAGGCAAAGGGAAGCAGTAAGACTCAGAGCAAATTGTGAGGAACCCCAGGGATGAGGTGGCACTCATCCTTTGAATGGGTATGAGGGGTGGTGGCTTCGGACTAAGGTAGAGCACTGCTTGGAAGGGGCAGTGAGAGGGTAAAATGAGAAAGTAATTGCTGGAAGCCCTAAACTGAGTGGTTTTGTGACCAATGACAGATTTTTGTTTGTTGCTTGGTGTGCTCTTTATTCAAACCTCCCCTCTGAACTCCTTGGGCTGACAAGGATTGCATGTGTTTTTCTGTCACAAGCACTGCCTGACAGAGTAGCCAACACCAGTGGGGAAAAATGAACTCACAAGCCAACATACCAAGACATTTGAGAACAATGATTTCAAAAGAAAAACAACATACTGGATCACAGATTCCAACACACAGAGAAACAGTAAAACTGACAGAGCTAGAAAGAAGACATCAACAATATGAAAAAAAAACTAAACTATTAGATGTGAAAAATAATACTGTTGAAACAACTCAATAGATGGGACACACAGCAGAATGGATATAACATAGAAATTAACTAGTGAATTGGAAGACCAGACTAAAGAAATCTGCCAGAGGGACAAAGGAAAGGAAAAAGAAATAGAAAATATAAAAGAGTTAAAGAGATATGGAAATAGGATTAGAAAGCTAACATCTGGATAAAAGAAATCTCAAAAACAGAAACGGAAAAGAGGAACTATTAGAGTAATAACAGAAAAGTTTCCTAGAATGAAAGGCTGGGGCGGGGGGGGAGATGAAGGACTCCAGGTCAAACGGGCCCACAGAGTATTACTGAGAAGAGGAAAAACCCACAACTAGACATAGGAGAGAGAAGCTTTAGAATATCAACATCAAAGATAAAATGCCATTAAGTTTCCCACCAAGGAACAGGAATCAGAATATCAGATTTTTAAACACAATAGATACAAGAAAACAGTAATGCTTTCAAAGTACTGAAGAAATTAGAGACAAAATTTTACATCTAGTCAAAAAGAATTCAACTATACAGGCATGATAAAAAAATATCCTAAGAATACAAGACAACAGAAGCTTTGCCAAAAGAACCACATCACACAGTTAATATAAGAGAGGAGATAAATCCAGATGTTCTGGGAGATAATGTAAAGATAACCAGAAACTCTCGGAAGTTTGGTCTTTAAAAAAAAAAGCTAGGAGAAAATTTGTCTTCATAACCCAGAATCGAAAGTCTAGGTTATCAACATGACAGGAGCTAGGGGATGGAGGGAGGAGGAGGTGAAAGTGGGTGGAGGTTTTTACCTTATGGAGGGGACATATCAGTTCAAAAAAAGAAAGGAATAAAAGGGCAAACTTTATAGGACTGTAGAAATAGGATTCAAATCTATCAATAACTAAAGTGACTATAAATAAGCTGAATGCAAAGATAAAGACTGACAACACTAAAAAAAAAAAAAAAAGAATCCATATAGATACTACACCTAAAGCACAAGGACACACAAAGTAAAGTAAAAACAAGGGAAAGACATATTAGGCAAATATAAACCGAAAGAGAGCTGGCCTAGCAATGTTAAGATTAGATAAAACTTACAAACATTGTTAGCAGGATTGAAGAGTTACTACATAATGATAAAAGGTTCAAAAAGTAATTTTAAACATTTATGCACCTTAAAATAGCTTCAAGTATAGATGAAGCAAATATTTATTAAACTGCAGGGAGAAACTGACAGACTCATCCTCACAACGGGAGGTTTCAATATATCTTCGTCAATTATTGATAGACCAAACTAAAAAAAAAAAAAAATAATAAAGACAGCGAAAGAAATCATCTAACTACAGCTATCAGTTTACAAGAAATAAAGCAGAGACGCAAACTAAATGACGTCACAGGAATGCAGTACCAAAACCCAGAATGTGGGAAACTGGTTTCTTCAATAAATCAGTTGTTAAGACAAAAAATAAAAAAGGAAGAAGCAATTCACTGCAAGAGACTTGAGACATATCAAATACACTCTGTGCACCAGGCTTGGATCTTATTTTGAACAAACTAGGGGGGAAAAAAAGCCAGTAAGGGTTAACTGAATGGTGAACTGACTGGAATATTTGATATTAAGAAATTACTGTTTACCTTTTCAGTGTTAATAAAATTGTGGCTACAGCCTTTTATGAGTTTAACATTAACAGAAAAATTATGAATAGTTCCCATATCCCCACAGCCAGTTTCCTCTATTATCTTACAGTAGTATATTTGTCATAAGTAATGCATCAATATTGATACTTTAACTCCACATTTTATTCAGATGTCCTTAGTTTTTGCCTAATGTTCTTTTTCTCTTCCAGGATCCCATGTAACATTTAGTTGTCATGTCTCCTTGGGCTCCTCTTGGATGCCAGAGTTTCTCACTTTCCTTGTTTTTGATGACCTTCACAGTTTTGAGAAGTACTGGTCAGATATTTTGTATAATGTCCCTCAATTGAGATTCATTTAATGTTTTTCTCATAACTAGAATGGGATGACATCAAGGACACCATACATGAACAAAGCAAGAGATCATTAAAAAGACAGGAAAGAAAGAAAAGACCAAAATGGACAACTCAGAAGAGACTCTGAAACTTGCTTTTGAATGTAGAGTAGCTAAAGCAAATGGAAGAAATGAAGCAACAGAGCTGAAGAGAAGATTTCAAAGGGGCGCTTGAGAAGACAAAGTATTATAGTAAAATGTGCAAAGACCTGGAACTAGAAAACCAAGAGAGAAGAACATGTTTGGCACTTCTCAAGCTGAAAGAACTGAAGAAAAAATTCAAGCCTCAAGTTGCAATACTGAAGACTCTATGGGCAAAATACTGAACAATGCAGGAAGCATCAAAAGAAGATGGAAGGAATACTGTATCCAATGAACTAGTCGACACTCTACCATTTCAGAAGGTAGCATATGATCAAGAACCGATGGTACTGAAGGAGTAAGTCCAAGTGCACTGAAAGCACTGGTGAAAAACAAGTCTCCAGGAATAGACGGAATACCAATTGAGATATTTTAACAAACACATGCAGCGCTGGAAGCACTCACTTGATTATGCCAAGAAATTTGAAACACAGCTTCCTGGCCAACCAAGTCGAAAAGATCCATATGTGTGCCCATTCCAACGAAAGGTGATCCAACAGAACGCAGAAATCATCAAACAATATCATTAGTATCACATGCAAGTAAAATTTTGCTGAATATCATTCAAAAGCAGTTATAGTGGTACATCAACAGGGAACTGCCAGAAATTCAACGCAGATTCAGAAGAGGATGTGGAATGAGGGATGTCACTGCCGATGTCTGATGGATTCTGGCTGAAAGCAGAGAATACCAGAAAGATGTTTAACTGTGTTTTACTGACTATGCAAAAGCATTCAACTGTGTGGATCATAACAAATTACAGATAGCATTGAGAAAAATGAGAATTCCAGAACACTTAATTGTGCTCCTGCAGAACCTTTACAAAGACTAAGAGGCAGTCGTTGGAACAGAGTAAGGGGATACTTCGTGGTATGAGTCGGAATTGGCTAGACGGCAGCAGGTTTGTTTTTTGTGGTTTCAAGTCAGGAAAGGTGTGCGCCAGGGTGGTATCCTTCCACCATACTTAGTCAACCTGTATGCTGAGCAAGTAATCTGAAAAACTGGACTATATAAAGAATGTAGCATCAGGATTGGTGGAAGGCTCATTAACAACCTGTAATATGCAGATGACACAACTTAGCTTGCTGAAAGTGAAGGGGACTTGAAGCTTACTGATGAAGATCAAAAACTACAGTCTTCAGTATGGATTACACCTCAACATACAGAACAAAAATCCGCACAACTGGACCAGTAAGTAATACCATGATAAAAGGAGAAGATTGAGGTTGCCAAGGACTTCATTTTACTTGGATCTACAATCGACACCGATGGAAGTAGCAGTCGAGAAATCGTATGACACACTGCACTGGGCAAATCTGCTGCAGGAGACCTTCTTAAAGTGTTAAAAAGCAAAGATGTCATCTTGAAGACTAACGCACGCCTGACCCAAGCCATAGTATTTTCAGTCGCCTCATATGCATGCGAAAGCTGGACAATGAAAAAGGAAGACTGAAGAACTGATGCCTTTGAATTACTGTGTTGGTGAAGAATACTGACTTTACCATGGACTGCAAGAACGAACAACTCTGCCTTGGAAGAAGTACAGTCAGAATGCTCCTTAGAAAGGAGAATGGTGAGATTTCGTCTCACGTACTTTGGACATGTTATATCACGAGGAACCAGTTCGTGGAGAAGGACATCATGCTTGGTAAAGGGTCAGCGAAAAAGAGGAAAGCCCTCAATGAGATGGACTGACACAGTGGCTGCAACCATGGGTTCAATTACAGCAACAATTGTGAGGATGGCACAGGACCGGGCAGTGTTTCGGTCTGTTGTACATGGGGTTCCCAGGGGTTGAAACTGACTCAATGGCACCCTAACGATAACAGAATGGGGTTATAGGTTTTCAGGAATTTCCAGTTCTGGTAATGTCAGAGTAGACTATGTTAGACTAACCAACCTCAATATAACTATGAGCCCTGGACAAAAATATTTAAAAAATCTACTAGAAGGCACTAGAGAGCAACCAAAATCTAATGGAAACCAGAGGGCACTCAACTCGCCAAGAGAAAGAAGGGGAGATGTCAATTCTCCACAAATTGATCTACAGATATTAAATCAAAATCCCAACAAGCTTTTTTTTTAAGAAATGGACTAGCTGATTCTAAAATTTATATGAAAATGCCAAGGACCTAGAACAGCCAAAACAATCAAAGGAACAAAGTTGAAGGACTCATACTATCTGACTTCAAAACATTTCACTCAGCACAGAGGGAGAAATATATACTAGCCTTATCCATATAAGGGGCCAAGAGTAGACTTACCGATCCCCACAAAGTTCTAGTTCACAGGTTATAAATCTGCTGTTGGTTTGGTTTAGGAAGTTGACAACCACGCTTCTTAGAACTGTGATGAAAAGAAACTTCCTGAGAGGAAACTAGAGAGCTTCAAGATACTTGTGCCATCCACTCTGGCTCTCCAAGTTTCTTGGTTAACTTGCTGATCTGAAGATGTTTCACATAGGCAACGATTTGGGATGAGCTAAGCTCATCATACACAAACATGCACAGTTGTGTGTGATGCTTGTCAGTTTAAAGAGTCTGTTTCTTTAGGACACATTAAATACAACTACCAAAAACTATGGATCCGAGAGTATTAAGATTTAATGTTTTATTTCTTTTTTAAGTGAAATTTTCTGAAGATTGTTCACCTAACATCAGCAAACCATAAAATGATAACGTGAGATGAATCAGTGATGAAAGAGCCGAAGACTGGTATGAGCGAGGATTATCCCCAGTTCATCACACGCCTCAATCACAACTTGGTCAGCAGCAGAACCGGAAGGAGCAGCAATATACGCCACACCACTCTGGGGGAGAAATGATGTGGATTTTCAAAATACAGTATAATATACCAACATGCAAAAATCAACAATTCTCTCTCAAAAGCATATGCTAACAATGATTCATGATGCAGCCTTATTTATGTGGCCAAAAAAGCAAAATAACAGGAGCTGGGTAATCCATACATCAAATGGAGAAGTCAAAATGATTCTCTAACTGATCTACATCACGTTGCGACAGCTTGGATATAAGTCACAGAAACCTAAAAATCAGAAGCATGACTTCTGAAATAGTTTCTACATAAAGATCAGTTCTATGCAAACTGCACATCAATTCCAAACTTACCCTTTTAGCTCTGTCCACATTATCCCTGAAAGGAAAGAAGGCATCAGAACTGACAGAAACCTCACTAAGTTTGCCTATCCATTCTTTCTTCTCTGCCTCGGTTAACAGTTCAGGGACTTCCTCAAACAGTTCCTTCCATTTTACCAAATCTTCATCCTGTGAGTGGAAGACACAGGTTAGTCTGACACCATCTGTAGTAGTAGCTGATGTAAAGCCGGATGCCAGAAAGCACTTGGGCATTTTTCCTAGGACTTATTAATTATAAATAATGACTTCTCTTTTACATCCAAGTTCCTATTTCTGGAATCTCTTTCTTTGATGCTTTTAACATTTTCATTAAGGAAGAAAAGTGAGTGGAAGTTTATCAAATAAAGACCATACCATTTTACTTTCTACATCAGTTTACTGCAAATATATTTTGTTCTTTAATCCCTGCCTAAGTTAAACATACTACATTATATCCTGGTATCAAAGCAAGTGAATGGAAAATTGCTCTCCAAAGGGTTTTCAAAGCAATCTTCCATATCCAAATCTAGCAAACAAAAGATCAGCTTTCTAGGGAAACCACATTTATATAACAATTAGTCTCAAGAATGCAGTTTGCCTTGTAGATAAAGTGAAACACGATTCACAGTGCTCCTATTTTTAAAAGGCGTTTCCATGCTGGGTAACTTCCTGGCTGTGAAAACATACTTTTACTTCTGTTCCCATAGAAGGACTCTTCCAGGACTATTAACAGGGTTATCCTGGGCAATAACAACAGAAAAACTCAAGACCTCAAAGCGAAAAAGAAAAGACGTTTTAAGTACTGTACAGCCACAAGGCACTCTGCAGCCTCACTCTTCAATGGCAGTTATGTAAGATTCCCACTCCTGAATGAACAACTTAGTCCAGTCCTCTATATTTTCATCACCAGGACTTGGACTTTCATTTTCTGTCCAGTACTGTTAAGCACTTGCTATGTTCAGCCACTGAGCTATATCATTTTCTTTGGGCAGGCTACCAGATATTGGCAATTTTAATACTCCCACATAACTTTTTTTAAATGGAAAACAAGTAAGAACATGGAATGTGACAGAAATATGTTCAGTTGTTAATTGTACTTGTAGAAAAACGTGGGAGAAGAAACACACCATGGTTACCTGCTCTCAGGTAATCTGTAGTTAATGTTTAAGGCACACCTATCATGTGGCAAGCATCATGCTTGGCACTGTGATACATGCCTCGAGATGGGTGAAAAAACAGTCCCTGCCATCAAAAACATATAACGAATAAAGGAAGTACAAACAACAAAAGTAAACCAATGGCTGTAATTGAAAAAGACAGAGAAGGTTTTTTGTTTCAGAAAGGAATAAAGAATTTGAGGAAAGGTAAATGAGACTGAAGACAAGCGGAGGATTGGTAAGGAGATTAGATTTAACAATCTCAGACAATATAGAATTTTTTAAAAAAAATACCCTTTCCTTCGCAGTGAAGTGAAGCCTGTCACAGATAAAAGGGTGAATATATTAATATATTCTGCCTATCCCAATGACAAGTCTTATACCTCGCCAATGGTTCCAGTAACGTATTGATCGATGGCATTCGAGATTTCTGCTCTCTTCACTCCTGTTTTAAACTTCATTGAAAGTACGCGTGGGTGATGTCTAAGCCACCAACAGTTTGCTTTATCCCCTGCAAGGCGTGTACAGTGTATCCGAGACTGCTGTCCTGCTCCGATGCCAATAACCTGAAGAGCATAAGACACTGGAATGAATACCTCTTCTAACAACACACTTTTCTCAATAGATCTTTTGCACATATTCTCCAAAAGGTTATTAATTTTGTGGAAGAAAATATCAACCCAAAATAAGAAAAATACAAGTAATTTTTAAGTCATTAAAAGATCAGAGTAAATGGTTTATGACTACTGTTTATACTGTTTATCACTCTTCAGTGATATTTGAAGTATTCCTATTAATGTTCTGGAAATTTCTAGAATGCAATAAAATTATCTTCCTGATGGTCTTAGAGCCCATTACTGATAGTTGTGGAACCCATAATAATAATAATAATAATAATAATGAAAAAGACCACAAAAGGTATTTGAAAGGGCCCAGTCAATAACTTAGAATTAAATACTCACAGAAATTGATGTAAGGATCTGACCAGGTTATCTATCCTAAAAAGTAAAAAATGCTACCGGACATGAAACATCTTTCCTCCTTCCTCTGTCTCAATGGGTTGGATTCTAAGAACAAAGCCCTAGATGACAACAGTTTTCTGGTTTCAGTTTCTGTAATGAGTAAACACACGTGCAGCGTGCTCCTCCTGGATGTGAGCAGTGAAGCATTTGTTCTGCACGGCCTTCCCAGAACCTACCAGACCCTGTTGGAACCTGAGCCCAGAGAGCCCACTGGCCATAAGCTCCCAGGATTTTGTTACTCCAGAGTCTGGCAATCTTTTATCAGCTGGCTCTCACTAAATTTGGAAGGGTCTTCCAGGTCACACACTAATCAGTATCCCCTCCCCGCTGCTGGTAGGCCGGATTATTTAACAAGTGAAAGGGAAGAGCTCAAGCAGTAGTAAACAGAAAGCTGCAGACACCATAGGAAGAAAGGAGCCTGAAGCTACAGGAGGACCAGGTTGGCTGAATCCTACAGTTTGGAGAGACTTTAGTGATGAACTAGCTCAGTCCTGCACTCTATAGCTCAGTACGCTAGGAAAGAAGTTAAGGTATCTTGCTTAACGTCACGTAGAAAGAATATTCAGTATCTCGATGGCAGTAGTGGTCACATGACTATATAACTTGTCAAATGTCTTCAAACGGTACGCTTAAAAAGGGTGAATTTTACTCTATCAAATTATATTTCAATAAATCTGACTTTAAAGGATCATGTTAACTTCTAGTCTAGCAGTTGCTCCACTCAATGGATTTTTTTTTTTTTTTGATTGCTTTAGGTGAAAGTTTACAGCTCAAGTTAATTTCTCATACAAAAATTTATACACATATTGTTATGTGACCCTAGTTGCAATCCCTATAATGTGAGAGGACACTCTTCCTTTCCCCCCTGGGTTTCCCATGTCCGTTCAACCAGCTCCTATCCCCTTCTGCCTTCTTATCCCACCTCTGGACAGAAGCTGTCCATTTAGTCTTGTATATCTATCTGAACTAAGAAGCACACTCTTCATAAGTATTATTTTATGTTTTATAGTCCAGTCTAATCTTTGTTTGAAGAGTTCACATCAGGAACAGTTTGTCCGGGGGCCATGTCTTCAGGGGTTCCTCTAGTCTCGGTCAGACCATTAAGTCTGGTCTTTTTACGTGAAATTGAGTTCTGCACCACAGTTTTCTCCTGCTCCCAACAGGGACTCTCTGTTGTGTCCCCTGTCAGGGCGGTCAATGGTGGCAGCCAAGCACCATCTAATTCCTCTAGTCTCAGGCTGATGCAGTCTCTTGTTTATGTGGCCCTTTTGTTTCTTGGGCACTCAACGGATTCTTGATAAACTAACATGAGAAATATAGGTGAGAATACTCTGCAAGCTACAAAAATACAGGCGAGACTATCTTGCAAGCTGGTGGCTGGCAGTACCATTCCTTACTCCTTCTCTGGAGATGAACTACCAGTGGGAAGAAAACCACTTTTGTAATAGCTATTAGAGCCCTCCTAGTCCAAAATGTGCCAACTCATTCTCGGCAGGAGGCAATATGACTAATTTTAGCACCTAGTTCCAAAGCTACTTTGCAATCATCATTAGTTTTAATAGTTTGCCAAGTTGCTGAGTAAATGCTGGCAAACCCAAATGAGAAACACTTGGCAAACTTTTCCTTTCAAGCTGTCCAGTACCAGAGGCAGATGGATTTCTGAATTATCATTTTGTAGAACAACAGTCCCCTTGAGGTGAGTCTGACAGCTTGGTTACCTGACCGTTCTTGGCATAGCACACAGAATTAGACTGAGTGTACTTGACAGCAATGGTGGCGATGATGAGGTCTCTGACAGCAGACTCTGGCAACTGAAACAAACACAGAATGGTAAACTACATCAGGCTTTTAAAATGTCATCTAACTTTAAGTACCTTTTTTATCATTTAATGTTAAGAGATCTGTTATGTACTCAACATCTCTCAACTGACAGAATGAAAATAACTGTCCATGCTACAAAGCACCATGTTTTATTAAAAGGGTCAAACATTAACATGCAGTGGAACGTAGTACAATGCCTAATGCACGGTAGACGCAAACCGATTCTGTTCTGCAGCAACTCTGGATTAAGCTACAAATGCCCATTTACGTAACACGAAACATATGAAATACTATATCTGCTCTAAGACTGATCAATATTTTCTCTACCATAGTACCTATAAATATCTGAAGACATGACAAAATCTATGTTCAGGAAAAACACTGAAAATAATTTTCATAGATATTAGAAACAATTGCAATGCACACACATCCCTGATTTTCTTATTTATGCACTAGAAAATATCTTTGGGAAATTAGCCGAGGCTGTTCAAATTAGGATCATTGTATGCTTCTAAATATTCTAAGTAGAAACTGTGTGGATTGACACAGTGGCTGCAACAATGGGCTCAAGCATAGCAACCATTGTGAGGATGGTGAAGGGTCAGGCAGTGTTTTGTTCTACTGTACAAAGGGGTCACTATAAGTCAGGATCGATTTGACAACACCTAACAACAAGTAGAAACTATTAAAAAAACAAAAACAAAACACTGTTAACTACCAGCCCTAATAAAATAAAAGCAACATGTATTACAGCCGAAAATACCACTATTCTTAATATAAAGAGCTAATGCTTACTGAAAAGAAATGCAATGACCCATGTCGGTATACCAAGTGACAACAGCTAATTGAAAAACTTTAATTCTGGGAAAGACTCGTGCTAAAAGGATGAAAAGATAAGCCAGAGACTAGGAGAAAGTGTTTGTAAACCATGTATCTGACAAAGGACTAGGCTATAATAAAGAAATATCCAAACTCAACAACAGAAAAACAAACATCCAGTTAGAAAATGGGCAAAAGACTTGAAGAGGCATTTCACTGAAAGGGACATACAGATGGCAAACAAGCCTGTGAAAAATGTTCAACATCATTAGCCACTGGGGATATAACAATGAGATGTTGCTAAATACTTTTCAGAATGCCTAAAATAAAAAAAATTAAAACAGTGACACCAACAAAAGCTAGTAAGGATGCAGAGAAACTAGATCACTCATACGTTGCTGGTGGAAATATAAAATGGCATAGCCACTTTGGAAAACAGCTTGACAGTTTATTACAAAACGAAACATGCAAACACCATACTACCCAACAACTGCATGCCTAGGCATTTACTCCAGAGAAATGAAAACTTACATTCACACGAAAACCTGTACACCAATGTTCTTAGTAGCTTACTCATAACAGCCAAAAACAACCCAAATATCCTTCAATAGGCAGATGGTTAAACTGTGGCACATTCATGCTATGCAATACTGCTCGTCAACAAAAAAGGAATGAATTATTGATAAATGCAACAACCTGGATGAACCACCAGAGAACTATGCTGAGTAAAAGATTACATACTGTATGACTCCATTTATATAACATCCCTAAAATGAGAAAATTATAGAAATGGAGAACAGATTATTGGTTAAGGGTTAAGGAGCAGATGGGGGCAGGAGGGAAGTAGCTATAAAAAGGCAGTAAGAGGGATGGATCCTTGTGGAGATGGAAATGTTCTCTATCTTGACGGTTATCAATGTTCATATCCTTGTGTGACATTGTACTATAATTTTGCAAAATGTTGCCATTAAGAGAAATGGGGTAAAGGGTGCAGGGATTTCGTAACTGCAACTGATTCTGTAATTATCAAAATAATTAGTTTAATTAAAAAAAAAAAACTGTTAGAATTTCTTATTCTAAGATGATATTAATGTAGTATATTCTTTCCTATCTATATCTGCTGTTTGAATCACCAACTATAAAGTTTATTCCTTTGGTTCCAAGAAAGATTAATAACAAAAGCTAGTCTACTAGGGAGCCCTGGTGACGCAGTGATTAAGAGCTCAGCTGCCAACCAAAAGGTCGACAGTTTGAATTCACCAGCTGCTCCTTGGAAACCCCATGGGGCAGCTCTACTCCATCCTATGGGGTCGCTATGAGTCGGAATTGACTCAATGGCAATGGGTTTGGTTTGGTTTAGTCAACTAGATGTCCACCTGTTTTAAATATAACCTTGGTATCCTGAGTTAGGATCAAGGATATGAAAAACAACAGGGGTTGGGGTAACTCCAGTCTTATAACCATGATACAAATAACTAAAACAAAGGATTATTCAAGAAAAATGAGGGAATAACAAATAATTAATCACGTTCAGCATGACACACACTCCTTTCACCCCTCCCACCCTCTCAGGACTCAAACTGTTCTAGACCTAATCAGATATTTGATGATTTCTAGCTGGAATGTTATAACAAAAATCTGCCTTAAACCGGGTGGGGGGGTGGGGGGCGAATGTGACTATAAAGGATGATAAAACAATCATTCTCATCCTTAAATTCCCAAATTCCTACTAAGAATACATATGAACCAGGTAGAGAAGAATTCAAATAAAAAAATAATTAAGACTGTGCCCTCTTTCCTTCTAAAGAATATCTAAGCTAGCAAAGCCAGAGGCACAAAACCTATCAAACGTTACAAAACTACTAATTAGTCTAATATTTAAGAAAACAAAAATAAAAAGGTTCTCAAGTTAGGCAGAACTGTCAACCTGTGTACTATGGAATCTAGGTCAACTCTCAACTCTCATTCAGTATCTTTTAGAATACATTAACCAGCTAGGTTAATAAAGTAACGGAAGAGCCTCCTTTTACTGGGAGTCGCTTGAAGTAACACTGTTGCAAAACTGTTCCCATGTGGAAATCCCAGTACTTCACAGCCTTGACCAAAGGCGTGGATTCAAAACGGCTGACAGATTATTTCTACTTATAATATACACATGTTGCTTTTCTTCAAGGAACCCTGATGGTGCAGCCGGTAAGCACACAGCTGCTAAACGGAGGATCAGCAATTCTAACCCACCAGCAGTTCCACGGGAGAAAGCTGTGGCAGTCTGCTTCCTATAAAGATTACAGCCTTGAAAACTTCACGGGGGCAGTTCTACCCTGTCCTATAGGGTCGCTGTTGAGCCAGAATGGACTAGATGGCAATGGGTTTCTTTACTCCAGGGTCATCCTTTATTTTCAAAGATATAAAATGGAAGAATATTCATCAAGTGATCAAACAAAAGTAAGTAAATAAAGCATGTGTTAATCACCATTTGCTTATCAACAGTAAACTATCCTGATAAAGATTTTAAAGCCTATTTTTAGCAATTCCACTTCATACCCTCAGGAGACAGACCTGGGAACAAACTGCAGCTTCTCACTTTCTGTTAGTGAAATGGCTTGTTAAGAGACCAGCCACTTTGGCAGGAACAAACAGAAAAGCTGGACACAGAGCTAATAAGAGCAAACAACTTGGGCAAAGATTTCAGACATAAAGACAAAAGAAAGTGAGCCTGAAAATGTATGCTTTTCCCCTCAAGGTATTTTAGAAACTGTACGCAAGAAACTAAGAGGTAAAGAGGGTGAGTACAACTCTGGCAGTCTTCTTACAGGATAAAGTGACAAAAATGGAGTTTAGAGTCACCAGTGAAGAGTGATAACTAGTAGGGCTTTCAGAAGAAATAGGGTTGAACAATAAACCACCCTCACAAACACTGAAGGCCAACTTCAAACGAGCTTAATTCCTGACAGGATGAAGATGATCTGCCTCCACACTATCTGCCTCAGAAGTGTTAAGTTATCTCTCTCTGGAGAAAAAACTGACAACATCAAGGCCCTCTATAGCCTGTCATGCACACTGCCCAGCATTCAGTCAAAAATCACCAAGCACACTAGCACACAAGGCCAGTAGACAATGGAGTGATACCTTCAAAATACTGAGAAAAATTACAGGCAATTTTAGACTCAGCAAAAATACCCTTCAAAACTGAGGGCCTCATAAATACATTTTAAAAAACAAATCCCAGCTCATCCATTTCCATGCTGTGTAACCCTCTTGGGCAAATTTCTTAACTGTCTCCTATGTCACGATTTTCTGATTTTTACAGTAGAGATAATAGTAGTTAACCCTTAGAGGTTGCTCTGAGGATTAAATGAGATAATACATGTAAAACCAATAAATGTCACCAATATTATCCTAGGAATATGTCCTTCCTAAAAGGTAACAAACAGTGCAAGTGCAAAAACATCTACAGAAAACTTTGATCACAGCACAAAAAATGGGAACAACACAGATACCCATTATAAAACATATATACACAGACTACCATGTGGCCTTTCAAACAGGTGACTCTATATTGATATAGAAATGTTTGTAGCTTAATGCATGACAAAAAAGGCAAGCTTCATAACAGAATTATAGAGGACATGATCCCATTTCTGTACAACTGAAGATGTGATACATCGGTGCACATGCAAAAGCTTGTAATACGGTCTTTTACTCACTTTTTTTTTTTTTAGCTGTCTGGCCTACCTGACAACTCAGAGATGAACTAGCCCGTTTTCATGCCAACCAGTTCTAAATATAGGCCCTAATAAATGTATAGGAGCCCTGGTGGCCCAGTGGTTAAGAGCTCGGCTGCTAACCAAAAGGTTGGCAGCTCAAATCCACCAGCTGCTTCCTGGAAACCCTATGGGGCAGTTCTACTCTGTCCTGTAAGGTTGCTATGAGTCGGTACCGACTCAACTGCAATGGGTTTGGTTTTGGTTTTTGGTAAATGTATAAGTTTATAATATTATAAACAGACCTACTGAAGTTATTAATATTCATAGCAGATATATTCAAACTTACATCTTTATTCTTGGTAACAACATTGCTAAATAAAGACCTGTCAATGACACCATTATTCCTCTTCTGGCTTAAATGAAGACCAAAGAGAGTTCGAACTTCATTTTCATCTGGTTTGTAAGACTGGTCCATCTAAGATACAAATTTAAAAAGTTAAAAGCAATATATTCACATCTCTCAACTTTTTCATTTATGCACAAAACATTTTATTATAAACAAGGTTATATACAAGACCCAAAGTTAAGGGAACATCATACTGATGTAAATTCTCCATGATCACAATAAAAATGCCAAGTTTTCTTTGAAATGTTTTGTTATGCTTAAGTGGTGCTTTTCCCCCCCCTTTTGCTTTATATATTCATTTTAGAAGGAGAGTATTATAAGTTCATCCAAAAATAAACAACAATCTGTCAATAATTCACCAAGAACAGCCAGGTAAATTCTAAAAAATACGCAATTCCTATCAGATATTAAAACTATAATTAAAACATTATGGTACTGGCACGTCAATAACAAAATATACAGAATACAACATCCAGTGTAGACCCACATCTATGCAAGAATTTAATAGAAGATAAAGCTGGCATTTTAAACCAGTAAGGAAGAGAGAGCTTTTTACTGAATAATAAAAATCAGACAACCGAGATAATTAGAAAAAAAATTGGATTCATAGCATATACCTTACCACACCATAGGTTCCAAATGAAAATTTAAATGTCAAAAATGAAACTTACAGAACTAGTTAAGTACCAGAAAAAATGATGAGAGAATGTTTTTAAATGTAGGATGGAAAAGGCTTCCTAACAAGGACACAAAACCTAGAAGTAATGAAAGATTGATAAATTAGTTACAAATGTAGATCCACATGTTGTGGTTGTGTGCCATCAGGTTGATTCTGACTCATAACAACCCCATGTGACAAAGGACAACTGCCCCATAGGGTTTCCTAGGCTGTAATTTTTACAGGAGCAGATCACCAGGTCTTTTCTCCTGCAGAGCCACTGGTAGGTTTGAACTGCCGACTTTTCGATTAGCAGCCAAGCACTTTACCACTAAACCACCAGGACTCCTCTAAATCTACCATAAGCAGTCTCTAAAGACAGAGGGTAAACTGAGAAAAATATTTGTATCTTATATAATACACAGTAGAAAAATCTCAACAACCTAGAAGAATAATAGGCAAAGAATATGGACATACAGTTCTCAAAAAGGAAACATAAATACTTAAATGTGAAAAGGTGTTTACCTCACTTGCAATGAGAAATTAAAGCTACAACAATACGCCATTTTCATCTACCCAACTGCAAACATGAAAATATTTAAAAATACAGTAATGGCAATGCTGTTGGGAATTTGGCATCCTTACACATTCCTGTTGGGTCATTCATTAAATTTGTTGTACAACTTCTCTGAGCAGTATCTATAAAATTACCAATATACATTCCCTGTGACTCAGTCCTGTCATTCCTAGGACTTTTTTCCTAGGTTATTCATTACAGGGGTGTGTGTAATTGCTAAAGATTGACGACTGGCTAGATAAGATCATATACATGGGATAAACTTACAAGATTGTGCAAGGTGCGTTTATGTAGGGGAAAAAAATGCAAATATTTACTAAATATGTACAGACTTTCAGGAAAGGTAAGCAAGAAATTCAAAATGATAATCACTTATGATAAAAAAGGTGACAGGGTAGCAGAACGGGATTGAGACTTGTCACCATATAACTTTTAATACCTTTTGGATTTGAAACCATGTAAATATATTACTCATTTTTAAAAAAAAATTAAGGACAAGGAAGCTATTGTTAACCCCAAAATTAGTAACAGTAATACAGCAGGATTAAACAAGCACGATTAAGGACTAAGAAACTGCAATAAAGAGAGAAAAAAAGATAAATTAGGAGAGTGTCAGCATAAAGGAGAAACTGACTTAAACGGGGGTGAGGGGAAGAGACATAAAATGTAAGAGCAAATTACGGTTTCAAACATGAACTGTACTAACCTGAAGAACACAGTAGTTTCCACTTTTCTTTTTAGAAAGGATTTTCAAGGCTTCTTCTTCATATCCTGGAGCAATAATACCATCAGATACCTGTAAATATATTAAAAATTAGTTCATTTCTATTAAAAGAAAAGAGCACAGAAACTTGCAGTTATCTGTCTTTAAATAATGTAGCAACATTTTCTGATTCTACCTCCATTTAGATAATGCAAATATTGTACTTGGAAAATATAATCCTATATAACACAGCTTTCTACAGTTCTCAATTGACCATATTTCAATTGCTGTCCTCTCAAAGGTTTTGCTTGTTTCAGCTTTAGCCATATTCTTTAACTCTGTAATATTGCTTTAACACATGTTCCTCAGGAAGAAAAACTGTTTCTTACTATTGTCTCCATGGGGTGGTGTTTTGTACTAGAAAGGGCGTGTTCTAGCACCAGCTCTGCTGGACCTGGTTAAGTGACCTGAGGCAAGCCAAGTTACTCAACAGCAAGACAAAGGGAATAGATTAAATCACACATTTACATGTCACGTCAAAGCCTTGCTGTAACCTCTAACTCAGTATGTCAGCTCCACTGTGGCTGGGATGGTTATGTTCATGTAAAAAATACCTAAAGCAAAAAACATTGTCAAGCCACACACACCCTTTCATCTCTATTTTTCCACCCTCCAAGCTATCTGAGCTACCTTCCTTGTTTTCCTTTTCTTTCTATCTGTCCCGCTAGCCCCATCCCTGCCTTTTTGGAATGCTTGTTTGTTTGGTATTCAACTGACAAGGCTTAATTTTTCATAGTAGTTTATTATTTTCCCCAGTACACAGTGTCTTTCATTACAGACCTATGAAGGTTTACAGTAAGGTTCCTTACATCACCATCCAAGTTGGCATTCTCTGCTCTTAGGAAACATTAACTTGAGCATTAAAATAACAACTACTGGACAATTTAAAATACTTAAAGAATATACAAATAAAAACTTAAATTTATCCTAACAGCCAAATATCAATTTGAGACCATTAATTTACTAAACCTCAAAATTATAATTCAGGTCAAAGATTCATGTTCTACATAAGAACATTCAAAACGAGAAATTTAATCTGACATCGGTACAAACATAAATATTGTAGGCTTTAGTTTCAATAAACGGTAAAGTAGGAATAAATAAAAATGGATCTTTACTCAGCTATTTGTTGTTATTAGGTGCTGTCTCATTTTTGACTCGTATCGACCCCACGTGACAGAGCAGAACTGCCCCACAGGGTCCTCTAGGCTGTAATCTTTAGGAGCAGATCGCCAGGTTCTTTTCCCGCAGAGCCACTGGGTGGGTTCTAACCACCAACCTTTCAGTAGCAGCCAAGAGCTTAACCACTGCGCTACTTACACATGGATCAAAATACATGGATCAAAATACCTCTCTGGAGATAATTTTTGCAGTAGGGACATCACAAACATCAGATAACGCAATAAAATCACCAAATGAAGACATCCTATCGGCCCCTGAAAATTAAAATAAGGTATTTATCACAAATCATCCTCAAACAGAAAAAGATAATGTTTTAAAAATCCCAATGGGATCATATAAAATCCGTTTCTCTAAATCTAACCTTATTGCTTACCTAAGATTTAAAGTAACAGATCAATAAGCCATTTAACTGAAATAATCAGTAAAAAAGTACTCTAGAGCAGAGGTCGGCAATTTTTTTCTGAAAGGGGCCAGATAGTAAATACTTTTTAGGCTTTGTAGGCCATATGGCGTCTACTGCAACTACTCAACTCTGTGGGTGTAGTATAAAAGCAGCCACTGACAATACATAAATAAAGAGACGTGGCCATACTCCAATCAAAGTCTACTTACAAAAACAGGTAGCAGGCTGGATATGGCCCAAGGGTTACAGTTTGCTGACCACTGTTCTAGAAAGTAAACTATGATATCAGCGCTTTCAAAAATCTTCCATAAATGTTACAATAATATTTAAAGATTATTAAACTCAAGAATTAGATATTTCTAGAATATGGAAACTATAACTTTAAATTTAGTATAGTTAGAATAAACACACAATTTCAGTCAAATACTAAATACAAATATATTCAAGAGCGTAATCTGAAATAATATGTATTAAATTCCAACTGTGTTTCCATTTATTAGATTAAGATACTAACACATATGTTTAGATACAAATTTATTTCAAGGCACTCATCTAATAATTCTCAAGAGTTAATAAAAAATAAATTAACGACATGCAAATCTTACAACACCGTATTTTTATGCAAATAGTGTGCCTTCTGACTGTTAACCAACTGAGCCCCATCCCCCCAAGATATTTTCCTAAGCACCACTATGCCAATTGTTATTTACATGTTGTTGTAAAAAAAAAAAAAAAAAATCAGCACAGAACCCTTACAAAAATACCTTGTGAGGGGAGGCGTGGTTCGCAAACAACAAAGGGGAGGCGCGTGTTATTTGCGTAAAAATACAGTAAAGGACATTACTATTTTATTTAAGATAAAATATTGATTTTTCTCTCTAAAAGCCAAAAGACTCTATTAGTCTTCTGACCTCTTGCTCTAGCATATGCAGTTGATATGGGTGTAAGGGTCTTGTAGAGATCATAGACCATGCAGACTTTGGCCTCATCTTCACTGAGTGGAATTCCAACAGCAGCGCCTGGTGGAGAAAACCATAAAATAATTAATGAATAAATAAACTTGAGTTACTATTTGTCAACTCTCAAATCAAGACACTATTTTCTTAACACCGAGTCTATGCAGCATTATTTCTAGTGCCTCCGCCAAATTAAACAAAAGTCTGTCTAGCCAGACAACTGAGTACCACAAATATAGTTGCTGAGGAGGGCGAATGTGGGGGATCTCTATGCTCTAGCTCTGAAAACACAGAGCATCTGTCTGAAGCCTGACAGCACCAGCCGTGTGTACGTGGTTCGTTTACTTCATTAATGACTCTCTCCTTGTCCTGCTTGATATCTCACACTGTTATTTTTTCCCCCTTCACACCATTTTAATATGGAATAAACCTTTGAGAAATAATTATGTGTTGGACTGTTAGCAGATTTGGGGATGTAAGTTGCAGAGTTAACGTGAACATAGAAACCAAAAGTATATACAACGGCTGTAAAAAGTTACGGATAAAGTGTCATAAGAACAACATCTTTACATCTACTCATTTTTATTCCTATCATGCGAAAATATATGGCCTTCAGTCATTCTGCATAAAGCCATCTCACTTCCATTTCCTAAACTTTCATGTTTCCACTGCAAAAAACTACTGCCTGATCTTCCTATCCCCTAATAAATTCACACAATGTTAGTACTTATGTGTGTGTAGATACATATGTACACACACGTATTTTTAGGTTACTATGTTATCAGATTTTATCATATACTACCATATTGATACTGTTACCAACAGACTTGACAAAAACGGCTTCAGACTTTATATCATGTCTGTTTGTTAGCAATTATTAATTTTCTAAAAAATTTTAAAAAGAGACTCATTTTTAACAGTTCCAGAGCACAGTGCCTTACCCGCTGGACTGACATGTTTGAAAGAGGCAGCAGCTGGAATGCCTAAAGCTTCTCTGAGTTCCTTTACCAGCTGCCAGGCATTCAAAGCATCACACAAGTTTATAAATCCAGGAGCTCCATTTAGAACTGCATATAAAAATATATACACACATTATCAAAAAGGCACAAAGAGGTTAGATACATGTACGTTTCTTATAAAATAAGAACATATCAAGATGAGCTCGAGTCCTTCTTTAAAACAAACACACACACGCACAAACACATACGCACACCCCACTGGGGGAGCCAAACCTACCTGCTCTAAAAATAAATCAGCAATACAGACAGACTACAACTTCACAGTTTTTCATAACTTATTTTCTCAATTTGGAAAGACTTTTCGAGGAGCTAATATTTCTTGTGAAGAAATATTTACATGAAGTTCACCACACAAAAAATAAACCAAAAAAAACCTAAACCTATTGCCGTCAAGTTGATTCTGATTCATAGCAACCTTATAGGACAGAACAGAACTGACTCGGAGGGTTTCCAAGGAGCAGCTGGTGGATTCAAATTGCTGACCTGTTTGTTAGCAGCCAAGCTCTTAACCACTGTGCCACCAGGGCTCCACACAAAAAATAGTGGGCCACTAATTAAAAACAGATTTATATTTTCACTTCCTTTATGTGTTATCATGGATAGTGGTTACTTTTAAAGTAAAACTACCAAACGATTTACTGAGTGCCTACAATGCTGTTCTAGGTGCCTGGGCTATATCAATGAATAATACAGTACCCTATTCAAAAAAAAAATCACTGTCCTCATAGAGCTTATGAGGCAGGCAGACAAGATATAAAATAGGCAAGACATAGTAAATAATTAAAGTAAAATATCCCACAAGACACGCAACATGCAAAACTAAAATGAGACCCCATATTTACGATTCCCTCACCTCCCTCTCTACATTTTAATACTTCATACTAAATGAGATAAACGGAGAAAACTGGTTTCTGAACACATTAGACTTAAGAGTACCAGCTTCCTTCACATGCTAAAACTTTAAGACAACAGAAAGTGCTACAGAGAAATGTTTAAAGTTGTTGAATCTACTAAATATTAGCTGAAACAAATAGGAATCGTCTCGTTTCCAACTCAAGAAAACCAGTTATTAAGATCACACACACACACACAAATACTCTATCTTTATTCTTGTTTTAATTTTGTTTCTAAACACAAAAACAAGCAAACACTTTATAATTATTACCACTGCCAAAAAGTGAAACGGTATGAAAAGGCAAAATGCCTCTTCTGTTGTGAAAACAAGTCCATATGTAGCCTGTTTTGAGAAACCCCACGAATCTCTTACAGGAGATCCTTACCTATGTACCCAGGGCTTCCTCTGCCATGTTTTCCCACAAATAGTACTTTAAACACCAAAAGAAGGAAACACACACTAAAATAAGGGGCAGGAATAAAACTCTTACACCGTATTAATGAAAATGCTTTGGAGAATGAAAAGTAGGAAGCTAAAAGTATACGGGAACTTTTTTGACCTCAGAATCTAAACAGGAAATAGAAACTATGAGGAGGTGATATCTGAGGTAAAATAATAAGTAAATATGTTTTAACTTACAGAAGTAGAAATTTGTGCAAAATATCACATTTCTAATTAGTCATGCAACAAACATGTAGGGAATGTTACCAACTGGCATCTCAAACTTCAGATGGTTATAAAAGGTATTAAGTAAATTACTTTATCTTCTAAATGTAAAACAGATCAGATATAACACACAGAGACACACATAACCAGACACAGCAAACTGGTCACAGAACACTCAGACTTCACCTGTGATGGGAAGCTTGGGCTCCAGTGTGTACAACTGGGCAGGCGTTTGATGAGGGTTCATTCCATACCTCAAAGGCATCTGAGATATCCCTTTACTATACTGCCTCCTGAAGTAATCTGAAATTGCTTCATCATATTGTGCCGTATGAGTGAATGCCTACAAAAAGTGTACATTTTATGAAACACTAGCAGCCTTTCCCAAAGTGGAGGAGGCAAGATAATTTTAGGTGCTTCATGGCAAACTGCACTCCTCACAACACAGACAAGACACCAAGTAACACTGAATGGCTTAATGAATTATTCCCTTTTCAATTTTCTTGCGATCTTTTTTGAGAGAATACTCTCTAGTATTTGGTACCTCCATTTTTAACAAAAGGAGAGCAGATTCAAGCAAAGGCTTGGTAGGTGATACAATCTAGCGAGAACTGAATACCATTTGGCTTGGCAAACACTGCACTAGATGGCTGTCAGTTTACAATATAATAAAAGTGTGTTTTCACCTTCAAGGCTAACTGGCGTCTAGCCTCCAAAGAGGTGTCTTTACTATCGGAACTCTGCATCTCCATGGACACTGCTGCGTAGTCCTCTGGATCACACACTACTGTCACACGGGCATGGTTTTTGGCTGCTGCTCTCAGTAAAGTTACTCCACCTTTGAAGAACAAACGATGATTTGTATTTTCATATCTGCTTATTAACCTCTTTCAAATAAAGTCATTGTGCACATATGTCCACTATAACCTTAAAAAAAACAGACAAATTTCCATACAAACACAAAAATAGCTTACAAAATATCAATGAATCACAGTCATCCGAGAACATGACATGGAACAAGTAACTATTTTCTAGACCGTCAATACTGAACATCAAAATAAGGTTTCACTTAAAACTTGAGGAGTCGTCTCCTCTGCCAGTCTACTAAAATGGTTTTTCCAGCTTACCAATAAGGAGCCCTGGTGATGCAAATGGTTAAGCACTTGGCTGGTAACTGAAAGCTTGGTGGTTCCAACACACCCAGCGGCTCCGCAAGAGAAAGACCTGCCAATCTGCTTCCATAATGATTACAGCCAAGAAAACCCTACAGGGCAGTTCTATTCTGTCACATGGGGTTGCTATGAGTCAAAAATGACTTGATGGCACCTAACAAAGATAACAACTTACCAATATCAATTTGCTCAACAGCTGCCTCAACAGTTATGTCTGGAGAAGACACGGTCTTCACAAATGGATACAGATTACAAACAACAACTCTGAAACAGAAGAATTTAGCTATCAGTAAAAAATCAATGTGGTGTACAGCTATCAAGAAAAACTATGTCAGTAGCTATTAACGTGATCAAAAAAACCAATAAAGATCTCGAATACAAACTGTGGGATAGATATTTTAACACTCTAAAAAAATACGTTAAAAAGTCTGGGCCCTCTACTATTGTAGAACGTTGGTAAACAAGACTGGAGGTTTGCATCCACCCAGAGGCGCCTTGGAAGAAAGCCCCAGTGATCTACTTCCAAAAAATAAGCCATTGAAAACCCTATGGAGCACAGGTCTACTCTGACACACACAGGGTCATATGCGTTGGAAGTGACTCAACGACAACTAGGTTTTTGCTATCAAGACATCAAATTTTTTTTTTTTAATTTTTAAAGAAATGTGAAATACAAGATTACAGACAACATCTACACTTTGGAATGTGATCACTGTTATCTAGGACATTCAACTCTATGTTCTATTTCCAATGTACAGACTACGGATTGTGTACAATGATGAAAAATAATAGTGCATTCCAAGGATCAAATATTTGGCGTCGACCGACTGCTCAGACCCGGATCACAAGAGAGTCCTGGACAGAGCTGGAAAAGGATGTAGAACAGAATTCTAACTCACAAAAAAAAAAAAAGACCAGATTTACTGGCCTGACAGAGTGGAGAAACCTCGAGAGTATGGCCCCCGGCCACCCTTTTAGCTCAGTAGTGAAGCCCCTCCTGAAGTTCACCGCTCAGCCGGGGATTGGACAGCCGCATAAAACAAAACGGGACTAATGAGGCACAGCAGTCCAGGGACAAGGACTAAAAGGCAGGAGGGGACAGGAAAGCTGGTGATAGGGAACCCAAGGTTGAGAAAGGACAGTGTTGACGTGTCATGGGGTTGTTAACCATTGTCCTAGGGCAATATGTGTACTAACTGTTTAATGAGAAACTATTTGTGCTGTAAACCTTCATCTAAGGTACAAAAAAAAAAAGAGAATTATCTATGTGAGATCAAATTGACAACAGCAACTCAAAAGGTTTGATGGGAAGCCTAGCAGACAGTGAGTTGAAGATAATGGTGATAGAATAATTTGGAAAAGGATAATGAGAATAGCAGCACAACTAGAAGAATGTAATCAATGTCACTAAATCGTACATGTTGAAACTTGAAATACTGTAACTTTGACTATGTATATTTTCACCAAAAAAAAAAAAGGTCCTCAAGATTGAGAAGGGAGAGTGTTGACATGTCGTGGGGTTGTTAAGCAATGTCATAGAACAATATATGCACTGACTGTTTAATGAGACACTATTGGTTCTGTAAACCTTCATCTAAAGTACAATAAAAAAAATAAAAAAAAAAAATTGGGGTTCGAAGGGCTTAGTAAGATTTTTGCCTTCAGAGAAGTCATACAAAATGATGGCAATAAGTAGGCCAAAAGAAAAATTAAAACTATGGAATTAATCTAAAATTAAAAACCAATAAAATGGAGTTCCACTTCTTGGATGACAGCGTAAGGACTTGTGAGCAGGCTTCTCAGTAAAATAAGCATAACTAAAGAAAACTTAAAGACTAAAAATCTTTAAGCAGACAACAAATGAAGAAACATTTATTGAAGAAAATCTACATTAAGAATCTGTTGTACTTGAGCCACAACTAGCTCCCTCCCCTCACTGCAGATCAGCTTGACCAAAGTTCCTTTCAAGGCAACTGTGGTGGCCACAAAGATAGAGATCCCTCTTCCCCCAACTGCCAATCAAGAAACTCAGCATCTCATCAGAAAGGCAAGCTGCCAGCATTTCTCATCTCTATAACTCAGAGTTGAAGGGGCTAAATTCCTGGTTACTGCAGATGAGAGGCTTACTTCCTCCACCCAACAACCACTAAGAGTCTCTACTTCAGGTGCAGTAGATCCAGAAAATCATGGCCAGGATCACCATAGCCCCAGCTCACTCACAGGGCAGAGGTTCCAAGGCAGGAGAGTCAAGCTAAGACCAGAGGCTACCATGTCCTCCAGCATCTGCAGTAGTGTGGCTCAGAGACTTTGCCCTAAGAAACAAGCAGTACATAAAAACATAGAGTTCCAAAACTTTACTGTAAAGGAACTTACTTAACAGAGTGAGCTTAAGAGCACTCTTGACAACAATGGATATTTAGACAGTAAGCAATTAACAAGAGGCTGGTAGCTATTCTTCACTAAGAGCTACCATAGGCTAGCTAGTTCACCAGAGAGAACCAGGGAAGAACTCTCCTTGGGTCAGAGCAAACCTGAAAGACTGGCTTTAAAAATTACCCCTGTCAGAGTTTAATTGGAACAAATGCAGATGTCCCAGCACACTGTGGAAAACAGAAGAGCAATCAGCTGGTAATTAGTGAAGCCTAACAGATAAGGAGCCATGGCAGCACAACGGTTAAGGGCTTGGCTGCTAACTGAAATGTAGGTGGTTCTAACCTACCAGCTACTCCACAGGAGAAAAGACCTGGCGATCTGCTCCCATAAAGATTACAGCCTAGGAAACCCTATGGGGCACTTCTACCCTGTCGTATAAGGTCACTATGAGTCGGAATCAACTCAATGGCTCACAACAACAGATGTATAGGAATCTGGGTGGCGCAAATGGTTAAGCGCTCAATTACTAATCAAAAGTTGGCAGTCTGAACCTACCCAGAGGCACCTCGGAAGAAAAGTCCCGGCGATCTGCTTCCTAAAGGTCACAGTACTAAAAAGCCTATGATGAGCAGTTCTACTCTGCACACATGGGGTCACCATGAGTTGGAACTGACTCAACAGCAACTGGTTTGGTTTTTTATTTAACAGTGGATGAGGAACATAGCTTAACAGAGCGACCAGGGCAGGAGACAGTCAAAGAGAGTACTGTTAAAAAAAAAACCAACAGTGATTGTGAACAAGCCCAAGGGTGTGCCCTCTGAGGAGCTACACCAAAGGCTTCACATTGTGGGGGAAACCAAAAACCAAAAAAACCCACTGCTGTCGAGCTGATTCCAACTAAGTGACCCCACAGGGCAGAGCAGAACTGCCCGACAGGGTTTCTAAGGAGCGGCTGGTGGGTTTCAGCTGCTGACCTTTTGGTTAGCAGCCGAGCTCTTAACCATTGCACCATCAGGGCTCTATGGGGGAAACAGACTTCACTAATTAGCCAACTCATTAATCAAATAAACAAGCAAACAACAACAAAAAGAAGCACCACAGAGTAGGGAGGGGAATCAGTATCTAGTATATTACCCAAAATGTCCAGTTTTCAACAAAAAATTGCAAGACACGCAAAGAAACAGAAAAAAGGTCGGCAAAAGAAATGCTGAGGGTCCAGTCAGATTTAACAGACTTCAAAGCAATCATTATAAAATATTTCAAGAACTAATGGGAACTATGCTTAAAGTAAAGGAAGCAGGAAGAGTGAAGTGAGAGTTCTGTCAAAATATCTATTTATAGCCTGCAGCCAGAACACACTTACGTTGTGTTTAGTTTAAGTCTGTATTTAGGTAATATACCTTCTGTAAAACCAAAATGCTTAGGCACATACAGTGGCACAAAGAAGTACTCAATAAATGTTTACAGTAAGCGACCAGGAAGCTAAAATTAATGCTGATCTTGGATCCAAAAAGGGGACACCAGGTTTAGCATACTTTTTGTCTTTGGTCTTTAAAATCGTCTAAAGTTCAATTTCAAATTTTTACCTTATAAGATTGAAATCAAGTCTGGCCATGTCAGCATTATCTTCTGGGATATTACGAGCCAAGATTCCTAGTTTAACAAAGTTAAAATATTAGGCTGAAAAAACAAGCCAGAAAAAGGTCCTTCTTTCTAATATAGTTCCATCAACCAAGTCAAAGCTGCTAACTGCCTAATTAAGAATATCAAACATAGAGCTGAATTATCACACAGAAAACCAAGAAGTTAGAGAGTATATTTAAAACCTTCTTTCCTGAAACCCCTCTTCTTCAGCAACAAAATGTAAAAACAGGTAAAAAGAATTTTCACACGATTGTTGCCAGTTCTATTACAACCTACGTGCTCCTGTACGTCAGTGGCTTATCTGATGATCCTTAGCCTTACAATCTTTTATTCTGCCTACCTGTACTACAACTGCCAAGTTAGCAATATACCTGTTTCTTGATATCTTGATTTATATGCAATTTGCTGTTTCAGATGAACAGACAAAACTAAAGCACTTTCTAAAACAATTCTTTTGAAAGTCAGTTACACTGTGATACATTATTGTATATCTGAATTGCTATAAAAGTCTTTTAATACTATACAATCTAAATATTTTTGAGTAACTGCAGTGGGAAATAAATTCTAAAATAGTTATCAGAGGTCAGAGCTAAAAGCAAGCACAGGAAAACAAGCTGAATCCATCACGTAATAAAGGAAACTTGAATTTAAACAGGTTCTGATGTATTATGAACTTTGGCAGCCAAGTGTGACAAAACCATTATGCCACACAGATAAATTTTTGTGGCACTCATGACCTGTTTTTTAACTCATTTGCTCCATGAAGTAATCTACTAAAACATTCCTGAAAACAACTGACAGTTTTAAATGGAAGCTACCAACAACTTACCTGCATGGACCGCGGGATGTAAGGTTTTCACGCGTCCCCCTAACATTTCAGGAAACCCTGTCAGCTCAGAGACATCTCTGAAAACAGACAAAAAAGAAAATTAATACTTTTCCTGCTGAATTGCCATTTTATACTCTTATCAAAGCACCTTCCAACATTAAGTCCACTGTTCTCATTGAGGGATTCTTTTCAGAACCCGAACTGAACAAAAAAATCATTATAGTTTAAGTCTTTCACTATACTAGTTTCCAAAAATTCTACTTTTCAAAAAAAAAAAAAAAATGTTATCACATTTTCTAACTGATGCATGTTCTGAGAGAATCAATTAGTGATTAATAGAGCAATTCTTTTACAATTTTCAGAGAACTCACAAGTTCCATCATAAGCTATACAAATATTAAGAAATAAACTCAACGCACAAGAAATTTGGCAAAAAGCCAACAAAAGCATTACCATAACAAAAAACATTACAAATAGTCTTACTTCAGAAATAGATCAAAACAGAAATGAGATTTAATTTTATAATAAACATAAACAGAATATAGCAAATAAAAGGGGAAATAAAGGATTATTTAGCAAAATGGTGCTGTTGTTGGAATAAGTGGTTAGGCCTCCAAAAAAATAAATTCCTGATAG
This sequence comes from Trichechus manatus latirostris, assembly GCF_000243295.1. Taxonomy (NCBI): domain Eukaryota; kingdom Metazoa; phylum Chordata; class Mammalia; order Sirenia; family Trichechidae; genus Trichechus; species Trichechus manatus. The sequence goes on along the minus strand of NW_004443977.1, from coordinate 6,292,883 downwards.
ATCAAAGGCATTAAAAAGAAATCAAAGAAATATTGAAATTATATATGTGACAAATGCTTTCCCAGCATCAACAAAAAGATTGATAGAGCTAATTATGTGAAAGTTAAAAACATGGAGAAAAGTTTTACATGGGAAAAATAAGTAAGTAAACTGAAATAAAAAATTGGAAAATGTAATAAAAGAAGCAAATGTGAGGGCGGAGCCAACATGGCGCTACAGCCAGAAGCGTCATGTCGTCCCCTCCACAGCAAAGACCTGGAAAACTAAGTAAAACAGAGACAAACGTCAATCCTGGAATCCTAAGTGTCAAATGAAGAGAGAAAGAACTCAACCAAACACCGCATGGTATAAGCAACTGACGGACAACAGAGAGTGAGGAGAGTTATGAGCAGAGGTCCCCTGTATCAGCTACTGCAACATGGATCCACCATCTTGGACTCCTGTCAGAGAATGGTAGACAAGGAATACGGGAAAGCAGATTCATGGAATTCCCAGCAGGAGACAGGGCACCTGGTAACCAGCGAGACATGCTTTCCCAACCGCCACCCTACCTCCCCCTGCTCAACCTTTGCTGCTTCCCAGCAGGTGGATTCCTGGCTTCCCGATTTGCTGCTTCCCAGTGGGTGGATTCTGACTTCCCAGAGGGCTGATACACTGCTTCCCGGTGGGGCGCAACTGTGGCACGGGAGGCGTTGGTTCCATGCCACATGGATTTGCCCCGCCCACACTGGCTGACTTCTTCAGTGCCGTTTCTTTGTTGCTGATATTGCTTTTTTCAGCCTTTTTTTGTTTCTTCCCTGCCTCTCACCTCCTCCCCCTCCATTCGAACACCTGACTCCACGTCCATCTCTGCTTCTTCTTGACAGGCTGTGAAGCGCTGCTCAGCAGGGGGACTGCTTCCCAGTCTGTTTCCCTAGTCTGCATGGCCACGCTGCTGGGATCCCTGGGGACTTTTGTTTGTTCGTTTTGTTTTCTCTTTTTGTTCCTTTTTATTTTTGTTCATTTCTCAGTTTCTCAACTTTCTACTTACTTTCTTTTACTGTCTCCTGAATACCTGGCTCTATGTATCATCTCCACCCCTTACAGCCAGGCTATACTGTGCAGCTTGGGAGCCACTTTCCCAGTCTGTGCAGCCGTGCCAGCAGGATCCCTGGGGGCATTTTATAAAAATTTTTTTTTAATTTTTTAAGATTTTTAAACATTATCTTTCTATTTTTCTCCATTTCTCGGTTTCTTGTCTCCCCACTCCAAAGGAAAACTCTCTCAGCACTTTTTTTTTTTTTTTGCTGCTATTTCTCTCTCCTCTCTGTTTTCTTTTCCATACCCAACCTAGCTCCACACATCACAACCTCACCCTCCTATCTGCACCATAGGCTGAACACTGCACTCCCGAGCAGCACAGGTATGACACACTGGAACCTGCCCTACAATTACCACAAGCTCATCTTGTTGGCCCAAGTACATGCCACAAACAATTCATCCCAGCTCTATCCCTTGAGCTGAACCTGCCCTGCTGCACCACAGCTGAGCAACTGGCCCTGCCCACTGGACAAGGAGGTGAAAAACATCACATCCACAGACAAGCAAACAACAAAGAATGCAGAGCCTGCCTGCCCACACGTAACCAAATAAAACAAACAAATCTACAATCAATATACAAAGAAAATAACTACTGAATGTCCGGAAGACAGCAGACAATATCAAAACATATAAAAAAAACAGGACAAGATGGTTACAGTAAGTGAACAAAATAAAACACCAGATGACTTTTCAATAAAAGAAAAGGCACTAGAACTACCTGACAGGGAATTCAAATCTCTAATATTCAGAGCTATCCAAGAGGTAAAGCAAAAAGCAGACGAAAATGAGAAAAAAATAGGACAAATTCATGGAAAATACAGACAGAAAAATGGAAAAAATTCAGGAAAATAATACAGAAACAAAATGCCAAAATAAATTCACAACTAGAAAGCGTACAAAAACAACAATTAGAAATCCAAAAGATAAACAAGAAGATTTTAGAAATGGACAGTGTCACAGAAAGGCTGAGGAACGAGTTTGAAAAAACGGAAGACAGGATTAGCAAAATTGAAGACAAACACTTGGATACAACTTTGATTGAGGAAAAATAAAAAAAGAACAAAGAAAAATGAAGAAACTGAGAATTATGTGCGATACAATTAAAAGCAAAAATCTGCAAGTGATCGGAGTTCCAGAACAGAGGGAGAAAACAGAAAACACAGAGAGGATCATTGAAGAATTGCTGAGAGAAAACTTCCCTAATATCATTAAAAGATGAAAACATGACGATACAAGCTCAATGAACCCCATATAGGACAGACCCCAAAATAAAATCACGAAGGCATATCATAATCACACTCATTAAAACCAAAGACAAAGAAAGAACTGAGAGCAACTCAAGAAAAAAAAGCACACAGGGGAAACAATAAGACTAAGCTCTGATTACTCTGCAGAAACCATCCAGGCAAAAAGGCAATGGGATGACATATATAAAACCTTGAAAGAAAAAAATTGACAACCAAGAATAATATATCATGCAAAACTCTCGTTCACATGTAATGGTGAAATTAGGACATTTCCAGATAAGCAGAAATTAAGGGAATATGTAAAAATCAAACCAAACTTACAAGAATTATTAAAAGGAGTCCTTCGATCTGAGAACAAACAACATCAGACAACAGCCTGAATCTAGGACACAAGATTGCACCAGTCAGATACTAACCTAGGAAATGAACTCTCAAAAACTATACAGAACCATTAAGATTTACAACAGGGAACTAAAGAGGTTAATCTGCAAATGACAACAACGTCAGAACAATAAAAGAGGGAATAAACAGTGTAGGTATAGAACTTTCGAATTGAGAGGAAAGCAAGGCGATACCAAGTAATAATAGACTGGTTCAAACTTAGGAAGATAAGGGTAAATTTCAAGGTAACCACAAAGAAAGTTAACAAACCTACTCATCAAAATAAAGAAAAACATAAAAAGTTTCAGTAAAAACAAAATCTGCAAAAACAAAAGAAATGGAAAAAATATCCTCAAACAAAAAGAATTCAGCACAGGACAATAAGAGGAACAAAAATCATCAGCACCACAAAAAAAAGCACTACAAAATGACAACAAGCTCACACCTATCAATAATTACACTGAACCTAAATGGTCTAAATGCACCCATAAAAAGACAGAGAGTGAAAGAATGGATTAAAAAACAGGATCTATCAATATGCTGTCTACCAGAGACACATCTTAGAAATAAAGACATAAATTTATTAAAAATCAAAGGATGGAAAAAACATATCAAGCAAACAGCCACCAAAAAGAGCAGGAGTGGCAATAGTAATCTAAAATAAAATAGACTTTAAAAAAAAATCCACCATAAAAGACAACGAAGAGCACTATATCATGATTAAAGGGATGATCCAGCATGAAGACATAACCACAATAAATATCTACACACCTGATGACAGAGCTCCAAAATACATAAAACAAACTTTAACAGCACTAAAAAGAGAAACTGACAGTTCCACTATAATAGTAGGAGACTGCAACACACCACTCTTGGTAAAAGACAGAATGTCTAGGAAGAAACTCAACAAAGATACAGAAGATCTAAACGCCACAATTAGCCAACATGAACTATAGACATATATAGAACACTCTACCCAACAGGTGCAAAGTACACATTCTTTTCCAATGTACACGGAACATTCTCCAGAACAGACCACATCTTAGGCCACAAAGCAACCCTCAACAAAACCCAAAACATTTAGACAATACAAAGTATCTTCTCTCTCTGATCACGACGTCCTCAAAGTAGAAATTAACAAGAAAAGCAAGGAAAAAAAATCGATTACCTGGAAAATAAATAACACCTTGCTTAAAAACCACTGGGTAATAGAAGAAATCAAAGATGGAATTAAAAAATTCCTAGAATCAAATGAGAATGAAAACACAGCATACCAAAACCTTTGGGACACAGCAAAGCAGTGATCAGAGATCAATTTATAGCAATAGATGCACACATCAAAAAAGAAGGAGCAAAATCATAACATTAACTACACAACTTGAACAAATAGAAAGAGAACAGCAAAAGAAGCCTACAGCCACCAGAAGAAAGGAAATTATAATAAAGATCAGGGCAGAAATAAAATAGAGAATAGAAAAAAAATAGATCAACAAAACCAAAAGTTGGTTCTTTGAAAGGATCCACAAAATCGACAAACCACTAGCCAAACTGACAGAAGAAAAACAGGAAAGGGTGCAAATAACTCAAACAAGAAATGAAACGGGGGCACTACAACAGACCTAACTGAAATAAAAAGGAGCGTAACAGAGTATTATGAAAAACTATAACAAATTTGAAAATCTAGAGGAAATGGACAAATTTCTAGAAATACAATACCTACCCAAACTATCACAAATTGATGTTGAAAATCTGAACAGATCTATAACAAGAGAAGAGATTTAAAAGGTAATAATTTAAAAAAAAAAACAAAACCAAAAAAACAACTCCCAACAAAAAAAATGCCCTGGCCCAGATGGCTTTGACGGAGAATTTTATCATTCAGAGAAGAGCTGACACCAGTACTACTCAAATTATTTCAGAACCCAGAAAAGGAGGGGAGACTTCCAAATTCATTCTATGAAGCCAGCATAACCCTAATACCGAAATCAGGCAAAGACACTAGAAAAAAAGAAAATTACAGACTAGTATCTCTCATAAACATAGATGCAAAAATTCTCAACAAAATTCTAGCCAATAGAATTCAGCACCATATCAAAAAAATAATACACCACGACCAAGTAGGATTCATACCA
>NW_004443977.1:6274821-6287943 GCF_000243295.1 Trichechus manatus latirostris | reverse complement strand
AATCACATGATCATCTCAATCAATGCAGAAAAGGCATCTGACAAAGTCCAACAATTCCTGATAAAACTCTAAATAGGTATAGAAGGGAAATTTCTCAACATAATAAAGGGCATCTATGCAAAACCAACAAACAACATCATTCTTAATGGAGAGAAGCTGAAAACATTCCTCTTGAGAACAGACACAAGACAAGAATGTCCTTTATCACCACTCTAATTTAACATGATGTTGGAAGTCCTAGCTAGAGCAATAAGGCAAGAAAAAGAAATAAAGGGCACCCAAATTGGTAATAAAGTTAAATTGTCCCTATTTGCAGATGATATGATACTATATATAGAAAACCCAAAAGACACCTAGAGAAAACTACTGGAATTAATAGATTCAGCAGAGTAGCAGAATACAAAATAAACATACAAAACTTAGCTGGATTCCTATACACCAACAAACAGAACAACGAAATCAGGAAAAAAATATCATTTATAATAGCCCCTAAAAAAACAAAACAAACAAACAAAAAAACACTTAGGAGTAAATCTAACCGGGGATGTAAAAGACCTACACAAAGAAAACTACAAAACACTACTGCAAGAAACCAAAAGAGATCTATGTAAATGGAAAAACATACCATGCTCATGGATAGGCAGACTCAAAATTGTGAAAATGACAATTTCACCCAAAGCAAAATGCATTCCTGGTCTAAATACCAACAACATTCTTTAAAGAGATGGAAAAAATAATCATTAACTTTATATGGAAAGAGAAGAGACCTCGGATAAGTGAAGCATTACTGAAGAAGAATAAAGTAGGATGACTCACACTACCTGACCTGAGAACCTACTATACAGCTATGGTAGTCAAAACAGCCTGGTACTAGTACGACACATACATTGACCAATGGAACAGAATTGAGAACCCAGATGTAAATCCATCCACTTACAGTCACCTGATCTTTGACAAGGTCCCAAAGTTCATCGAATGGGGAAAAGACAGTCTTTCAACAAATGGTGCTGGCAAAACTGGATGTCCATCTGCAAAAAAATGAAACAGGACCCATACCTCACACCATACACAAAAACTAATTCAAAATGGATCAAAGACCTAAATCTAAAACCAAAAACTATAAAGATCATAGAAGAAAAAACAGGATTAATGCATTAGCAGCATACAAACCATAAGTAACAATATACAAACTCCAGAAGGTAAGCTAGATAACTGGGATTGTCTAAAAATTAAACACTTAAACTCATCAAAAGACTTCACCAAAAGACTAAAAAGAGAACCTACAGACTGGGAAGAAAATTTTGGCTATTACAAATCCGACAAAGGTCTAATCTCTAAAATCTACAGGAAAATCCAACAACTCTACCACAAAAAGATAAATAATCCAATTAAAAAATGGGCAAAGGAAATGAACAGACACTTCACCAAAGAAGATACTCAAGCAGCTGACACATAAGGAAATTCTTACGATCACTAGCCATTAGAGAAATGCAAATCAAAACCACAATGAGATACCATCTCACACTGGCATTACTGGCATGACTCAAAAAAACAGAAAATAACAAATGTTGGAGAAGCTGCAGGGAGACTGGAACTCTTATACACTGCTGGGGGGAATGCGAAACAGTACAACCATTTTGGAAAACGATATAGTGCTTCCTTAGAAAGCTAGAAATCAAAATGACATATGATCTAGCAATCCCACTCTTAGGAATATGTACTAGAGAAATAAGAGCCGGCACACGGATAGACACATGCACACTCATGTTCACTGCAGCATTGTTCACAATAGCAAAAGGATGGAAACAACCTAAGTGCCCATCAACAGATGAATGGTTAAACTATGGTACCTATGCACAATGGAATACTACACAACAATAAAGAACAATGATGAATCTATGAAGCATCTCACAATATGGATGAATCTAGAGGACATTATGCTGAGTGAAATAACTCAATTACAAAAGGGCAAATATTGTATAAGACTGTTACTATAAAAACTCATGAAAAAGAAACAAGTTTTGATGTTTACGGGGGGGAGGGAGGAGGATGGAAAAACACTAAATAGACAGTAGATAAGTGGTAACTTTGGTGAAGGGTAACACAGTACACAGTACTGGGGAAGCCAGCACAACTTCTTCAGGGTAAGGTCATGGAAGCTCCATGGACAAATCCAAACTCCCGTAGGGACCAAATTACTGGGCTGAGGGCTGTGGGGACCATGGTTTCCGGCAGCATCTAGCTCAACTGGCATAACATAGTTTATAAAGAAAATGTTCGATATTCTACTTTGGTGAGTAGTGCCTGGGGTCTTAAAAGCCTGTGAGCGGCCATCTAAGATACTCCACTGCTGTTACCCTTTCAGGAGCAAGGGAAAATGAAGAAAACTAAAGACACAACGGTAAGATTAGTCCAAAGGACTAATAGACCACAACTACTATGGCCTCCACCAGACTGAGTCCAGTGCAACTAGATGGTGCCCGGCTACCACCACTGGCTGCTCTGACCGGGATCACAACAGATGGTTCTGGACAGAGCTGGAGAAGGATGTAGAACAAAACTCTAACCTACAAAAAAAAGATCAGATTTACTGGCCTGACAGAGACAGGAGAAACCCGAGAGTATGCCCTCTGGACACCATTTTAGCTCAGTAATGAAGTCACTCCCGAGGTTCACCCTTCAGCCAAAGATTAGACAGCCCCATAAAACAAAAGGAGACTAATGGGGCACAACAGCCCAGGGGCAAAGACCAGAAGGCAGAAGGGGACAGGAAAGCTGGTAATAGGGAAGCCAAGGTCGAGAACAGAGTACTGACATGTCATGGGTTTGTAAACCAATGCCATAAAACATATGTACCATTTAATGAGAAGCTAGTTTGTTCTGTAAACCATCATCTAAAGTTCAATTAAAAAAAAAAAAAGAGGCAAATAAAAAGACAATATTTAAATATTGATCCATATCACTAAATTGACCTCCAGATATCAGTACCCATAAACTTTCAACTGGCAGAAGTTTACAAATAAACTATAATGATGTGGAAAAAATGCACATGAAATGCAAGTGGGAAAAAAGCAGGAAGTAAAACTATCTTCTGTATAAGCTATGAAATACAGTATATGCTCACAAAAAATATTGGAAGGAGATACATCAAATTATTAAGCAGAATTATAAGCCATTTTTATTAATTTTTTATAGTCTTCCACACTTCAAATTCTCTACACGAAAGATATATTGCCTTTATCTTAAGAAAATAATAAATATTTTTAAAGCAGCAAATTCCAACAATGGAATATATAATTTTCTGGTTAGACTCTCCTATTAAAGAGGGTCATCAGCAAATGACTGGTATTTGGCCCAGGACATACATAGTTCCAAGGTAAACTGACAAACTAGTGACATTATTGCTTAAAATTCAAAATTCCCTGTCCCAGTATTTAGGATATAAAATCCAGTTTCTCCAGCTGAGGAAATCTGCTAAAAAACTTAGTTGTTGTTACGTGCCGTGAGTCGGTTCTGACTCAAAGTGACCCCATGCACAAGAGAACAAAACACTGCCCGGTCCTGCACCATCCTCACAATCATTATTATGCTTGAGCCCATTGTTGCAGTCACTGTGTCAATCCATCTCCTTGAGGTTTTTCCTGTTTTTTGCTGACCCTCTATCCAAGCATGATGTCCTTCTCCAGGGACTGGTCCGTCCTGAGAACATGTTCAAAGTACATGAGACAAAGTCTTGCCATCCTGGCTTCTAAGAAGCATTCTGGTTGTACTTCTTCCAAGACAGATTTGTTTGTTCTTCTGGCAGTCCATGGTATAGTCAACTTTCTTTGCCAATACCATTATTCAAAGGCATCAATTCTTCTTCGGTCTTTCTTATTCACTGTCCAGTTTTCACATGCATAAAAGGCAAATGAAAACATCACGGCTTGGATCTGGTGCACCTTAGTCCTTACAGTGACATGCTTGCTTTTTAACACTTTAAAGAGATCTTTTGCAGCAGACTTGCCCAATGCAATGCATCATTTGATTTCTTGACTGTTGCTTCCATGGGCATTGATTGTAGATCCAAGTAAAATGAAACCCTTTACAACTTCAACATTTCTCCATTTATCATGAATAACTTAGAGAAAGCATAATTATTCTTAGAAATAACAACTGAGGTAATTACAAAGCTTTCTACACTTTTACCCTTACAACTGCGGTCTTTGGAAATGACTCCCTGATATTTACTCACTGATTAAAGTCTTATTAGTTTATCTCACCACGCTTAAGGTGGTGGTTAACTTCCTGGGCTAAAATCTTGGCTCCAAGACTCTTACTAGCTGTATAATTGTTAATTTCTTTCTGCCTCAACTTCCTTATCAAATATACAAATACTACTTACCTCAAAAAGTTATTGTAATTATCACGAGTAAACAGATGTAAAACACCTCTCTCCAACTTGGTTACGTTCCACTCAATGAACATTTATTGTGCTAAGCTCTAAATGAATCATTCATGGTGAATACTCTTACATTTTAATAGTAAGAGAAACACTTACAGCCCCAATTTTTTTTTTTTTTTTAAAGATGCCACCATAATGGAGGATGGGGGGAGTGCGTAGGGGTACAACTCAAGTAAGACTGGGCAGTTGATAAGTATTTAAACTGGGTGATAGCTGCGTGGCATGGGGGTCCATTACTTTTGGCCATGGCCAAAATGATCCCATAATACAACATCTGACAAGGTGGGGAGTGGGGGAGAGGCCACAGAAAGGGACCTTGCTTAATTTAAAGAAGGCCCCACCTACTACATGAGTGACCCAATGGAAAGAATGCAGGTCTGGACTTCAGATTATCATCCAACTGGTCTTCAGAAAAGAGCCACAGAGTTCCTACAAAAATTACATACAGATAAGATGCAAAAGGACTTTGGAATATATAAAGCACTGATTTAATTAATAAGGTAAGACATTCTGATCATCTGAACCTGTCAAATTCAGGGAACTTGAATTTTTTGTGTACTGTCCATGTAGGGCAGGATTACAAAAAAAAAAAAAAAGTAATAATCTACCATTACATGGCTCGAGAAGACAAAGTAAAGTACTATAATGAAATGTGCAAAGACCTGGAGTTACAGAAAACCAAAAGGGAAGAACACACTCGGCATATCCCAAGCTAAAAGAACTGAAGAAAAAGTTCAAGCCTCAAGTTGAATATTGAAGAATTCTATAAGCAAAATATTGAACGATGAAGGAAGCATCAAAAGAAGATGGAAAGAATACACAGAGTCACTGTACCAAAAAGAACTGGTCGACGTTCAACCATTTCAGAAGGTAGCATATGACCAAGGATCGACAGTGTTGAAGGAAAAAGTCCAAGCTGCAGTGAAGGCCCTGGTGAAAAACAAGGCTCCAGGAATTGACAGAATACCAATTGAGATGTTTCAACAAATGGATACAGTGCTGAAAGCACTCACTCATCTAGTCCAGGAAATTTACAAGACAGCTACCTGGCCAACTAACTGGAAGAGATCCATATAAGTGTGCCCATTCCAAAGAAAGGTGATCCAACAGAATGAGGAAATTATTGAACAGTATCATTAATATCACACACAAATCAAATTTTGCAGATCATTCAAAAACAGTTACAGCAGTACATCAACAGGAACTGCCAGAAATTCAAGCCAGATTCAGAAGAGGACATGGAATCAGGGATATCGTTGCTGATGTCAGATCGATCTTGGCTGAAGGCAAAGAATACCAGAAAGATGTTTACCTGTGTTTTACTGACTATGCAAAAGCATTTGACTGTGTGGATCATAACAAATTATGGATAACATTACGAAGAATCGGAATTCCAGAACACTTAATTGTGCTTATTACTATGAACCTGTACATAAACCAAGAGGTAGTCGTTCAAATAGAACAAGGGGACACTGCATGGTTTAAAATCAGGAAAGGCATGCATCTGGGTTGTATCCTTTCACTATACTTAATTCAATCTACATACTGAGCAAATAATCCAAAAAGCTTGACTATATGAAGACGAATTCGGCAACACTCATTAACAACCTAAAATATGCAAATGACACAACTTAGCCTGCTGAAGGTGAAGAGGACTTGAAGCATTTACGGATGAAGACCAAAGACTACAACCTTCTGTATGGATTGCACCTCAATATAAAGAAAACAAAAATCCTCATAACTGACCAATAAGCAATATTACGATAAACAGAGAAAAGAAAAGATAGAAGTTGTCAAGGATTTCATTTGACTTTGATCCACAATCAACGCCCAGGGAAGCAGCAGTCAAGAAATCAAACGACATATGCCTTTGAGCAAAGCCCCTGCAAAAGACCTGCTTAAAGTGTTGAAGAGCAAAGACGGCACTCTGTGGACTAAAGTTCACCTGACCCAAGCCACAGTACTTTCAATCGCCGCATACGTGTGCAAAAGCTGGATGACGAACAAGGAAAACTGCAGAAAAACTGATGCATCTGAACTACAGTGTTGGCAAAGAATACTGAATATTATCATGGGCTGCCAGAAGAATGAACAAATGTCTTGGAAGAAGTACACCAAAATGCTCCGTAGAAGCGAGGATGGCAACACTTCATCTCACATACTTTGGACATGTTGTCAGGTGGGACGAGTCCCTGGAGAAGGGCATCATTTAGAGGGTCAGCAAAAAAGAGGAAGATCCTCAGTGAGATGGACTGACGCAATGGCTGCAACAATGGGCTCAAACATAGCAATGATTATGAAAATGGCGTAAGACTGGGCAGAGTTTCATTCTGTTGTACACAGAGTTGCTATGGGTCAGAACCGACTGGACAGCACCTATCAACAACACAGGCAATGAACACTTTGTGAATGAGTAGTAGATCTGTACCTTCAGAAGATTACTAAAGAATCTTAGGTAAGAGGAGATTTGACTCATCAATCATCATATCGGCAGTTTTACTAAATCGCCAGTCAAATGAAACCACATAAATTATAACTTGAGATTTTCCTGCAGGACAAATAGCCCAGTTAAGTCACTTTGTTAAAGGAAGTGGCTAAGAACCAGGCTCTAAAATCAAGACCACTCGGGTTCCAATCCTACCTCTATCACCCTGCTGTTGATAACTGCTGTTGAGTCGGTCCCCGACTCATGGTGACCTCATGCACAATGGGATCAGACAATTATGATACATGGGTTTTCACTGGCTGATTTTCAGAAGCAGACTGCCAGGCCTTTCTTCCTAGTCTGTCTTAGTCTGGAAGCTCTGCTGAAGCCTGTTCAGCATCATAGCAACATGCAAGTCTCCACCGAGGGGATAGGCAGTGGCTGCAGGAAGTGCACTGGCTGGAATGGAACCCCGGTCTCCCATCTAGGAGGTGAGAATTCTATCACTGAGCCACTACTGCCTCCTCCACTACCACCTTCTTAACTCTAAAACTGTAATGAAATTACTAAATCTGAGCCCCACTTTCCTCTTCTACTAAGTGGGCAGCGTACCTGCCTCACATCATTATTGGGAGGGGTAAAGAACATACTTGACTCAGTAACTGACATGCACCACTCTACTTTCTGATCGGATTTAACTTAAAAACTAACTTGCCCTCTTACCTGACTGTCAGACCAGCATCCCTCAGAGCTTTTGCTGTCCCTCCAGAAGCAACCAGATTCAAACCAACAGAAGTTAGGTTTCTGGCAAATTCCACAAGGCCGGTTTTGTCTGAGACACTAAACAAGGCTGCAACAGAAGACATTATTTCTCATTACTTAAAGTACATTGCAGACGTTCTCCAAGGTCTAGGAGGGGTGGGGGGTTGGGGAGCTGCGTTCTCACGAATCTCAAGGTTCCACGGCCATCCACGCCTTGGCCCACACTACCCAGGCCTAGAGCCTGGGCCTCCCCCAGGTCAAGGCAGCCGCGGCCTCACAGCCGCGGGCCGGGCGGGAACTGACAGCGCGGTTCGGCGGGGCGCGGGCCGAAGGCACAGGCGGGTGCGGAAAGTGGCGCGCTCGCGGCCGCGCAGTGCAGCCCCCACCCTGCTCCGGGCACCGCAGTTCCCGCCCGATCGCCGCCATTGCTGGGGTGAGGGGCCCGCGGGGCACGGACGCCGGGGAGGCCGCTTTGGGAGGACCGCGTAGTGGCTCACCAAGCTGGCCGGGCGCCATGATTGCAGACGGAGCGTCCGGGGCCGAGGGGCAGGCAGCGGCGGTGATCCACGTGCGCAGGTAGGGGTTCGGCCCTGGCGGTGGCTCTCCGGGAGCCGGGGCGGGCTGGGCGGTCACCTGACGGGACACGTGACGGGGCCGATTCCCACCCCCACCTCCACCCCCCGCGCGTCCGCCCTGCCCAATTTTAGAGTTGAAATACGAGCCTCCGGGCTAAAAGGGAGCGCGGGGTGGGGCGCCCCCTGGTTTTCCTTGGCCTAGAACGCGAAGAAATCCTCTCGGTGTGCAAGCCACTGCTCCGTCACCGTCGCAAAAGTGTGGTTACCCATGGCCTCTGGAGCAAATTCCTGTCTTGCCGGCAACCCCTTCCCAGAGGCTGGAATGTAGATAAAGTGTTAAAAGCGATACAGAAAACAAGAAAGAGCAACGCAAGGAATAGTTCTTAGAGCGTCAAAGCTGTAAAGGACCTTGGCTATCATCTACCATCCTCCCGTTTTAATGCATTTTAAAAATAAAACAAACGCCTACAGACTAAGTGTAGTTCACAGATTAAAGACGAAAGTATTGAAATTGACATTCAAGCTTTAGATTCCACACTTGTAAAATTGCCCCAAATTGGGATTTCTTTACTAATCTGTATTATTTTGCCTCAAGTAAGAGTGAAGTAACTGTTAAAGGGGGTAAATATACTTTTTCTAGTTCATTAAAAACAGGAAAAGCAAAATTGAACACAATCGTTTCTGTTTTGAAATGACACCCATTGCTACAAAATACATACTGCTGTTCCGCCAAGTCTTTATGATGTTCCTTATTAGAATTATGTTACAAAATAACAATATTGCCTGTTCCTTAATTCTTACTCTGGGGTTCACAACTATACAAGGAGTCTGTTTTCTAATTACCCACATACTGCTATTTATTTTTGTTTTCCGTCTTCTCCTCTCTAATTCTCCCTGTCTCTTCTTTACTCCAAAAAATAAATACCTATTGGCTAAAATGAGGACTTACACTTTATCACCTCTGAATATGTTAACTCCTTGCTCTGAGTATTCTCACTTTTCTAAGAAAATGTATGAAGATTATCACAATATCTTCAGAGTGTGTTTACCAGCTTAGAATGAAATGAGATAAGGTTGATAGCTAGCAGTAAAGGAAATCTCCTTGTCTAGTCACCGTTCGGGTTTTTTAGGAAATAGCAGAGAAAGGAGTAAATAATTCTGAGATTTAGTGACAAGAGGAAAATAAACAGTGGCTAAGCACTAGACATTTTTCCTACATATGAATTATAGATGTTCCATAAATATTTATTGAGTCCCTTCTGCCTGAATGGCAGAAGTAGACTGTCAGAAGACTGAGATGAATATCACCTAGTCACTGTCCTCAAGGAGCTCATTAGAATGAAAATGTAGAAACAAAGTTAGGTATAACTAGAAAATATTCATAGTAAGACAAAACATGGAATTAAACTGATTTTGTAGACACCCTTTGGAATATTGCCACAAGTATTAAAAAAGAATGAACTCTGGGTTATAGACCAAGACACACCCCTTTTCATTTAAAGATGTTTCTTACAGTTAATTCTGACTAATTCTTCCACGGTTTTGGAGTCTAGACATGATATGTGCTTCATGTGTTAATGGAAAGAAGGATAAATGAATTTCTAATTGGCTTTGTGATCAGTAAGGCCAAGTCGTCTTTGGGAGCCTTAGTTGTCTTATGGTCTCATCAGATTGTAAGAATCAAATTAACGTACTGAAAGTACAAACGAAACTGTGAAGAGTCTAGTAAGGATAATTTAAAAAAAAAAAAAAAAAAGAAGTGGCCATGAAGTCAATTCCCACTCATGGCCACCCCGTATGTTGCAGAGTAGAACTCTGCTCCATAGGGTCATCATGGCTGTGACTTTTTAAAAGCAGATTGCTAGGCCTTTCTTTAGAGGCACCTTTGGATGGGTTTGAACCTTTTGGTTTGTAGCCAAGTAATTCACCATTTGCGCCACCGAGGGACACAAATAAGGATAATATAAAAGTGTAATTTACAGGCGAGGCCAAGATGGCAGAGTAGTCAGATGCTTCTGGTGGACCCTCTTACAACAAAGACCTAAAACAACAAGTGAATTGATTATATATGGCAATCTCAGAGCCCTGAACATCAAAGGCAAAGTTGAGGAACTGGACTGAGTGGCAGGGGGAGGGAGAGACGGTTCGGAAGCAGCGAGGAGTTGCCAGACCTGACCCAGCAAGAGCCTGAGCCCTTCAGGTCTGAGCAGCTCGTGGGTGAGCCATGAGGCAGGCAAGTGGCAGTGCTTGGGAGGCACGTTTTCTGCACCAGGAGAGACCCAGAGCCGGAGAGTCTACACGGCCACCCAGAACCAGTGAGAAGCAGCCCCCATCAGCAAAAGATAAGTATTTGTGTAGGGCTCACTGTGCGGATCAAAAACACCCCCCTTAGGGGAAAAACCTCTCTCCCATTTACCTTCCTGCTCCCTACTCTACACTGGGTCCCAGACCGGCTTCAGCAATTGCCGAGTCCCGTTGGCCGGAAGTAGAATCCGTCACATACCCAGAGCCATTCTCCCTGCCTTGGAGTGTGAACAAATTAACAAACAGGGGAAAAAATAAACTGCTGGCTCCCCTAAGCCAGGAGCACAGCTCCCCTAAGCACAGCTCTTTTGCCTAGGCACAGGCATAAGGGATCCACAGACTTTGAGTGCCTTTCCCCCTGCAGAGACTTGTGTGGGCCCATCTCAACATCATAGGCCTTCATTACTGCAATACAACAGGGTGCATTCCTGAAGTCTAACTTCAACTGTTTCAGCTGTGAAGTGCCATGTTTGTGACATTTGACACTGTTCTGCCCATTAAGCAGGGTCTTCACCTACCCACATCAAGGGCCTGAGGACTGATGGCTCCAGCCATGCCACCTAGCAACCTGAGAGAGGGGCTCATGAATAAGAGGTGCCCCCAGTCCTTACAGCCAACAGCATTAGGTGCTCATAGTCTGGCTGAAAAACCCACCCACATAGGCACTCTAGGGAACAGGGACATGCCTTCCTCCTGGACACTCGGGGGTGGCCATCAGCCCCTTGCCTTGCTCAGAGTGTGTCCTCCTGCTGCAGCCAGATGCCTGTGCCTACACCAATCACCCATGCATGTCTGGGACTGTAAGTGAGAGCCTGCACCAGACACTTGGTGGCTACCTACCTGGGCACCTGAGCTGAATCCATACGGGAGGACTGGGTGGACTCCTGAGCTCACATACCTCATAACAGATCTAACCACCTAGTGACAGAACATTAGAGCTTCAGAGGTGCCAATAATCAAACTAGCTCATACAAGCAGCCTATCTGAGCATATCAAAACAAAAGAAGAAGCTAGGACACAGTAAGCAAACATAAAATAAATAAATATAATAAATTATTGATGGCTCAGAGAGAACAGTCAATATCAAATCACATAAAGAGGCAATCCATGATGGCTTCAGCAAGCTCCCAAAATGAATCTAGAAATTTTCTAGCGGAGGAAAGTTTCTTGGAATTACCAGAGGAAGAATACAGAAGATTAATATACAGAACGCTTCAAGAAATTAGGAAGGAAATTAAGCAAAACACAGAACACGCAATAGAAGAAATTAAAAAGATTAGAGAAGAGCATAATGAAAAATTTAACAGTCTGCAAGAATCCATAGAGAGACAGCAGTCAGAAATCCAGAAGATTAACAATAAATTTTCAGAATTAGACAACTCAATAGAAAGTCAGAGGAGCAGAATTGATGCAATGGAAGTCAGAATTAGTGAGATTGAAGATAAAGCACACGACACCAACTTATATGAGGAAAAATCAGATAAAAGGATTTTAAAAAATGAAGAAACTCTAAGAATTATGTGGGCCTCTATCAAGAGGAATAACCTACGAGTGATTGGAGTACCAAAACAGGTGGAGATAACAAAAAATACAGAGAGAATTGTTGAAGATTTGTTGGCAGAAAATTTCCCTGATATCATGAAAGATGACAAGATATCTATCCAAGATGTTCATCGAACTGCACATAAGGTGGATCCCAAAAGAAAGTCACCAAGACATATTCTAATCAAACTTGCCGAAACCAAAGATAAAGAGAGAATTTTAAGAGCAGCTAGGGATAAACGGAAAGTCATCTGCAAAGGAGCGTTAATAAGAATAAGCTCGGACTACTCAGCAGAAACCATACAGGCAAGAAGGCAATGGGGTGACATATATAAAGCCTTGAAGGAAAACAACTGCCAGCCAAGAATTATATATCCAGCAAAACTGTCTCTCAGTAGTGTCATGGATTGAGGTGCGTCCCCCAAAAGTATCTGTCAGCTTGGCTGGGTCATGATTCGCAGTGTTGTATGATTGCGTAATCTGATGTGATTTCCTTATGTGTTGTAAACTCTATCACTATGATGAGATTATATGTGGTCTTCTTAAGTGTTGTAAACTCTGTCGCTATGATGAGATTATAGTGATGAGGTTGCCAAGATTAGATAGTGTCTTAATGCAGTCTCTTTTGAGATATAAAAGAGAGAAGTGAGCAGAGACACATGGGAGCCTCATACCACCAAGAAAACAGTGCTGGGAGCAGAGCACGTCCTTTCGACGTGAGGTTCCTGTGCAGAGAAGCTCCCAGACCAAGAGAAGACTGATGACATGGACCTTCCTCCAGAGCCAACGGAGAAAGTGTTCCCCTGGAGCTGATGCCCTGAATTTGGACTTGTAGCCTACTGGACTGTGAGAGAATAAAATTCGCTTTGCTAAACCCATCCACTCGTGGTATTCCTGTTAGAGCAGCAATAGATGACTAAACAAATATGATGGCAAAATTAGGGCATTTCCAGATAAACAGAAGTTTAGGAAATTTGCAAAAACCAAACCAAAATTACAAGAAATACTAAAGGGAGTCCTCCAGTTAGAAAATCAGTAACATCAGATAACAACCTAAGACTAGCGCACAG
>NW_004443977.1:6255499-6272242 GCF_000243295.1 Trichechus manatus latirostris | reverse complement strand
AATGAAAACTACAAGACACTACTGCAAGAAACCAAAAGAGACCTGCATAAGTGGAAAAACATACCTTGCTCATGGATAGGTAGACTCAACATTATGAAAATGTCAGTTCTACCCAAAACAATCTAGAGATACAATGCAATCCCGATCCAAATTCCAAAGGCATTTTTTAATGAGATGGAGAAACAAATCACAAACTTCATATGGAAAGGGAAGAGGCCCCGAATAAGTAAAGCATTACTCAAGAAGAAGAATGAAGTGGGAGGCCTCACACTATCTGATTTTAGAACCTATTATACCACCACAGTAGTCAAAACAGCCTGGTGTTGGTACAACAGATACATAGACCAATGGAACAGAATTGAGAATCCAGACATAAATTCATCCACCTATGAGCAGCTGATATTTAACAAAGGCTCAAAGTCCATTAATTGGGGAAAATACAGTTTCTTTAACAAATGGTGCTGGCATAACTGGATATCCATCTGCAAAAAAACTGAAACAAGAGCCATACCTCACACCATGCACAAAAACTAACTCAAAAGCGATCAAAGACTTAAATATAAAGTTGAAAACGATGAAGATCATGGAAGAAAAAATAGGGACAATGCTAGGAGCCCTAATACATGGCATAAACACAATACGAAATGTAAGTAACAATGTATAAGCACCAGAAGAGAGATTTGATAAATGGGAGCTCCTAAAAATCAAACACTTATGTTCGTCAAAAGACTTCACCAAAAGACAACCTACAGACTGGGAAAAAATTTTTGACTACGACAAATCCGATTAGCATTTAATCTCTAAAATCTACAAGACACAGCGAAACCTCAACAACAAAAAGACAACCCAGTTAAAAAATGGGCAAAGGATATGAACAGGCACTTTTCCAAAGAAGATATTCAGGCAGCTAACAGACACATGAAGAAATGCTCACAATCATTAGGCATTGGAGAAATGCAGATCAAAACTACAATGAGATATCATCTCACCCCAACAAGGCTAGCATTAATCCAAAAAACACAAAATAATAAATGCTGAAGAGGTTGTGGAGAGACTGGAACACTTATACAATGTTAGTGGGAAAGTAAAATGGTACAACCACTCTGGAAATCGATTTGGCACTTCCTTAAAAAGCTAGAAATAGAAGTACCATATGATCCAGCTATCCCATTCCTTGGAATATATCCTAGAGAAATAAGAGGCATCACACTAACAGATGTATGCCCACCCATGTTCATTGCAGCACTGTTCACAATAGCAGGAAGATGGAAACCACCTAGGAGCCCATCAGTGGATGAATGGATAAACAAATTATGGTATATCCACACAATGGAATGCTATGCAACGATAAAGAACAACGGTGAAGCTGTGACACATCTTATAACATGGAGGAAGCTGGACTTCATTATGCTGAGTGAATTTAGTCAGTCACAGAGGGACAAATATTGTATAAGACCACTATTATAAGAACTCAAGAAAAGGTTTAAACACAGAAGAAAACATTCTTTGATGGTTACGAGGGTGGGGAGGGATAGTGAGGGTTATTTACTAATTAGACAGTAGATAAGAATTAGGTGAAGGGAAAGACAGTACACACTACAGGGTAAGTCAGCGCAGCTGGAGTGAGCCAAAGCTAAGAAGTTTCCTGAATACAATCAAATGCTTTGAGGGACACAGTAGCAGGGGTATGGGTCTGGGGACCATGCTTTCATGGGACATCTAGGTCAATCGGCATAACAAAGCTTATTAAGAAAATGTTCTGCATTCTACTTTGGTGAGTGGCATCTGGGGTCTTAAAAGCTTGCAAATGGCGATCTAAGATGCATCAATTGGCCCCAACCACCTGGAGTAAAGGAGAATGAAGAACACCAAAGACACAAGTAAAGTATTAGCCCAAGGGACAGAAAGGACCACACAAACCAGAGACTTCATCAGCCTGAGACTGGAAGAACTAGATGGTGCCTGGCTACCACCAGTGACAACCCTGACAGGGAACGCAGCAGAGTCCCGGATGGAGCAGCAGAAAGATAGGGTGCAGAACTCAAATTCTAGTAAGAAGACCAGACTTAATAATATGACTGAGACTGGAGGAACCCCGGAAAGCATGGTCCCTGGATTCTCTATCAGCCCAGAACTAAAACAATTTCCGAGGCCAGCTCTTCAGACAGGGATTGGACTGGACTGTGGGACATAAAGTGATACTCGTGAGGAGTGTACCTCTTTGCTCAAGTAGATGCAAGAGACTAAACAGGCAGCTTCTGTCCGGAGGTGAGATGGGAAGGCAGAGAGGGTTGGGAGCTGGTTGAAGGGACATGGGGAACCAGGGGTGGAAAGGAGGAGTGTGCTGTCACAGTATGGGGAGAGCAATTAGAGTCACATAACAATGTATGTATAGATTTTTGTTTTGGAGAAAAAAAAGTGTAATTTCCTTCATGGTTCTTTCTCTTGATGTACCTAATGAGGCCAGTATCTGACTGAGCCTGAGAGCATGTCCTCCTTGAGGATGCTAGACACAAGCAAGCTGTTGTTGTGTGCCATTAAGTTGATTCCAACTCAGTGACCTTATAGGATGGAGTAGAACTGCCTCTTAGGGTTTCCTAGGCTGAAATCTTTACAGGGAGAGATCACCAGGTCTTTTCTCCTGTGGAGTGGCTGGTGGGTTTGATCCACCAACCTTTCAGTTTGCAGCCAAGCGCTTAACCATTGTGCTACCAGGGTTCCTCATTAGAGACTTACCCACAAATATGGGGACTTAACTTTCACCAAGGGTCTATCACTAACATTGCTGTGTCAGACATTCACAAAAGAGCATGTTGTAAATGATTACATTTTCATTTTTTCTGTTCTTACTTTATACCTTACTGAAAGATTTTTGGAGATCCTGAAATAACCTTTATATACTTTAATATCTTCAATATGTTTATAAGTGATTTCAGTTCCTCAAATGTGCTATAATTTGTTTTTGCCTCTATGCCATTTGTTCTTTGTGTAAACAGACATCACTTTTTCCAAAAAAACCTTTCCTGTCTCTATCCACTCCCAAATCTGGGATCTCCTTCTGGCCTGTAAGGATTATAAAGCGGCTCCGTCTTGAACCAATGTTCTCCAAGGGCTTATCCACTCATTGAGTGTAGTCTGCCATAGGAAGTGATTCCTCAGAACTTGGATTTTTGAATTAATATATTACATATGATCCACAAAACCCCTCTCCACCCTACTCCAGAAGGTTAAAGTGTTTTATGATATATTTAGAAATTTGAACATTTTCCTTGGTGTTGTTTGGAAATGAAAAATTGAATTTGACTTCTCCACCCCACTTTTCTCCTGCTCCAACAGGGACTCTCTGTTGTGTTCCCTGTCAGGGAGGTCATTGGTGGTGACCAGGCACCATCTAGTTCTTCTGGTCTCAGGCTGTTGCAGTCTCCGGTTTATGTGGCCCTTTCTGTCTCTTGGGCTAATGCTTTCCTTGTGACTTTGGTATTCTTCATTCTCCTAAAAGACCTCTTTAAAGTGTTCAAAAGCAAAGATGTCACCTTGAAGACTAAGATGCACCTGACCCAAGCCATGGTGTTTTGAATTGCCTCATATGCATGTCAAAGCTGGGCGATGAATAAGGAAGACTGAAGAAAAATTAATGCTTTTGAATTGTAGTGTTGGCAGAATATTGAATATACCGTGGAGTGCCAAAAGAACAAACAAATCTGTCTTGGAAGAAGTACAACCAGAACGTTCCTTAGAAGCAAGGATGGTGAGACTATGTCTCACATACTTTGGACATGTAATCAGGAGGGATCAGTCCCTGGAGAAGGACATCACACTTGGTAAAGTAGTTGTTGTTGTTGTTAGGTGACGTCGAGTTGGTTCTGACTCATAGTGACCCTATGTACAACAAAACGAAACACTGCCTGATCCTGCTCCATCCTCACAATCGTTGTTATGCTTGAGCCCATTATTGCAGCCACTGTGTCAGTCCATCTCCTTGAGGGTCTTCCTCTTTTTTGCTGATCCTCTACTTTACCAAGCATGAAAGCAGAGGGTCAGCGAAAAACAGCTTGTCTTAGTTATTTTAGTGTCGCTATGACAGAAATACTGCAATTGGATGGCTTTAACAAAGAGAAATCCATTCTCTCACAGTTTAGGAGGCTAGAAGTCCAAATCCAGGGTGCCAGCTCCTGGGGAAGGCCCTCTGTCTCTGTTGGCTCTGGGGGAAGGCCCCTGTCATCAATCTTCTTCAGTCAAAGAGCTTCTCGGCGCAGGGGCCCTGGATCCAAAGAATGCACTATTCTCCTGGCTCTTATTTCTCGGTGATATGAGGTACCCATATCTCTTTGCTGCTTCTCTCTTTTATATCTCAAAAGAGATTGATTTAAAACACAATCTAATCTTGTAGATTGAGTCCTGCCTTATTAACATATCAGCCTCTAATCCTGCCTCCTTAACATCTTAGAGGCAGGATTTACAATACATGGGAAAATCACATCAGATGACAAAATGGTGGAAAATCATATGATACTGGGTAATCATGTCCTAGCCAAGTTGACACACATTTCTGCGGGACACATCTCAATCCATAACACCAAGGAACTGAGGAAGAATGCCAGGCAGTCTTGAGACCCTTTTGAAGCTAATGATGGTGAATTTACAGCGATTGTTAAATTGTGTGATTTCCCTCCAGCAGCACACAGCTCTAGTAAAATCACAAAGAAGGCAGATGGCTCGATTCATCTAGGATGGAGTTTTCGCCAGCAGAATGAGAAAAGAACAAGAGACGAGGGACTTCAGGATTTTGGCAACTGTGATTGACTTGATGAGCCATGAAATCTAAGCTGAATAGGGAGGGAAGTAAAGGCAGGAGGGAGGCTATAGGGGGTTAACTGTGAGAAGGAAGACTAGTTGTGGGTTATGGCAAGCTGGAAGGAAGAGGAGTTGTTTTAAGAGAGTTGCTTTTAGGAATATTTAGCAGTTTTGGGTGTTGACAATATTCAAGGTGTGATCATGGGAGTGGGAAGCTGAGGTGAGCTGTAGGGAAGGTCATTGGTGTACCCAGGACTCTGCCAGATTGCATCTCTTGTCCTAAAGTATTTGTTAATAGCACCAATTTTTATTTTCAAAAGTGTCCCTATTTGGACAATAAATTGTATAGTCCAAATGGGTTTTTTGTTGGTAATAATTTCATGAATAAGTATGTAGATTAACATGCAATACCAATTCTAATAATATATTTAGTAGGAATTTCTCAAAGACAAATCTGATGGATTATGTCTATAAACTGGTATCACGTTTAACATTTTCAGGTATCTTTTTCATTTTGGGAGTCACTTTAGTTCCCGTAGGTATTTAAGGAACTTGAAATTAAAGCCAAA
Organism: Trichechus manatus latirostris; assembly: GCF_000243295.1. NCBI lineage: Eukaryota > Metazoa > Chordata > Mammalia > Sirenia > Trichechidae > Trichechus > Trichechus manatus. Next base: position 6,266,879 of record NW_004443977.1, on the reverse strand, counting down.
CTATCACTTTTTCATCCTTTGTAACAATAATTGATTCAGACAAGGATCATTAATAGATGCTAAACAGGTAATAGGGCTTCAGCTACTGCGCAGCACCTGTTTGGATAATGGGCATTCTGGGCAAAGACTCACAAGAAAGGTCTTTTAGTATTGGTTTCTAATCTGAAGTTCCTTTTCTGGTTATCTGCTAAGTAGAGCAGTCCGTAAGTAGAATTGGGGCTTTGCCTTTTCCTTGTTGGTGCCCCTATCCTATTCTTCCCAGACATACCAAACCAAAACCAATCCCATTGCCGTCAAGTCGATTGCGACTCTTAGCAACCCTATAGGACAGAGTAGAAGTGCCCTATTGAGTTTCCAAGGAGCGCCTGGTGGATTTGAACTGCTGACCTTTTGGTTAGCAGCCATAGTTCTTAACTACTATGCCACCAGGATTTCCTCCCAGACACAGTTGCCTTAAAATATTTGCCGATTCTTGGGTCTTCCTGGCCAGCCTTGCCTAACTGTTGGGATCTTCTGTGACTTACATTACTTGTGTGAACCATTTGTCAGTACTGGGGTAGGAGATTACTACTTAAAAATTGTGCAGAAAGTACAGAGAGCTTCTCTATGCCCCCTCTCTCCACTGCACACAGTTTCTCCTGTTACTTACATCCTGCCTTCCGGTCCTACATTTGTTACAATTGATGAACTAATATTGATACATTATTTAAAACTGAAGTCTATAGTTTACATTAGGGTTCACTCTTTGCTTTGTATAGTCCTATGGGTTTGACAAATGCATAATGTCATATGTCATTATGTATAATTACGTTATCATACTGAATAGTTTTATTGCCCCCAAAATGCCCTGTGCTGTACTTAATCACCCCCCTAAACCCCTGGCAACCACTGACCTTTTACTGTAGTCCCTATAGTTTTGCCTTTTCCAGAATGTCAGATAGCTGGAATTATATAGAATATAGTTTTTTTCAGACCAGCTTCTTTCACTTGCCAGTATACATTTAAGTTTCCCCCATCTCTTTCCGTAGATGGATAGCTCATTTGTTTTTATCACTGAATAATACTTCATTGTGTGAACCTTTGTTGATTTTTAACTGTATTTTTGAGTTATGTTTCTTAATGGTTGCTCTAGGGATTACAATGAACACCTTAATTTATCAGAATCTACTTCAGATTTATACTAACTTAATTCGATTGAGATAAAGAAAAGTTGCTCCACTATAGTTCCCTTCCCTCCGCCCTCCTTTGTGCTATTGTTGTCATGTGTATTACATCTTTATTTGTTTCCTAGGGCTGCCATAACAAATTATCACAAACTTGGTGGCTACAACAACAGGAATTTATTCTGTCACAGCTTTGGAGACCAGAAGTCTGAAATCAAGATGTCAGGAGGGCTGTTGCTCCCTCCAAAAGCTCTAGGGGAGAATCCTTCCTTGCGTCTTCAGCTTCTATGGTTCCGGGTGTTCCTTGGTTTGTGGCTGCATAACTTCAACCTCTGCCTCTGTCTTTATGTGGCCTTCTTCTCTTTTCTGTGGAGACCAATGTGCATTTGGTTTTGCCAGAATTCATAAAATCTCCAGAGACATAAGATTGATTATATAAGTGTAAGACAGTACACAATACTGGGAAAGCCAGCACACCTTGTACAAGGAAAGGTCATGGAAGCTCCACAGACACATCTAAACTCCCTGAGGGACCGAATTGCTGGGCGGAGGGCTGTGGGGACCATGGTCTCGGGGAACATGTAGCTCAATTGGCATAACACAGTTTATAAAGAAAATGTTCTACATTCTACCTTGGTGAGTAGCATCTGGGGTCTTAAAAGCCTGTGAGAAGCCATCTAAGATACTCCACTGATCTCACCCTTTTGGGAGCAAGGGAGAATGATGAAAACAAGATATAAGGGAAAGATTAGTCCAAAGGACTAATGGAGCACAGCTACCAAGGCCTCCACCAGACTGAGTCCAGTACAACTAGATGGTGCCCGGCTACCACCACTGTCTCCTCTGACAGGGATCACAACAGAGGGTCCCGGACAGAGCTGGAGAAAAATGTAGAACAAAATTCTAACTCACAAAAAAAAAAAACAGACTTACTGGTCTGACAGGCAGGAGAAACTCCAAAAGTATGGCCCCCGGACACCGTTTTAGCTCAGTAATGAAACCACCGTTCACTGTTCAGCCAAAGATTAGACAGCCCCCTAAAACAAAACAAGACTAATGGGGCACAACAGTCCAGGGACAAGGATTATAAGGCAGGAGAGGACAGGAAAGCTGGTAATAGGGAACCCAAGGTTGAGAAGGGACAATGTTGACATGTTGTGGGGTTGTTAACCATTGTCACAAAACAATATGGGTACTAACTGTTTAATGAGAAACTATTTGTTCTGTAAACCTTCATCTAAAGTACAATAATGAAAAAAAAAGATTGATTATATAGTATCCGGTTTGCATGAATTTAGGACTTTGGGACCAGAACCTAGAAATGTATTCTTCTTATTTTCCTCCTGCTTCTGACATATTAAATAACATACTGGGACAAATGTTTATTCTACTATTGCACTTATTTTGATTAGACATGTAAGTTCCTTTGATTATAAAATCCTAGAGTTTGAATTCCATGCTAAGGTATGTTTTCTTGTTATTATAAGAAAAGCTAAATTAAGACTTGATTTTTACAACATAATTATTATCAGAAAAAAAAGGGAACTAGAACATGGCTTTATATAAAGTAGTTATCTTTATACAGGCTGTCCCCAGGTTACAAACGAGTTCTGTTCCTAAGTGTGTCTTTAAGTTGAATTTGTAGGTAAGTCAGAACAGGTGCATGTGGTTCTTATTTAGCCTTACTTTAGTGCAACGGGTGCCCTGTTGGCACAACAGTTAAGAACTCGGCTGCTAACCAAGACGTTGGCAGTTCAAATCCACTAGACGCTCCTTGGAAACCCTATAGGGCCGTTCTACTCTGTCTCACTATGGGTCGGAATCAACTTGACTGCAACAGGTTTTTTTGGTTTTAGTGCAAGAGAAGGCTGGAAGCCTTTTCAATGATTCAAAAGCTGCATGTGCAGCGAGTGAAGGTGGTTGTGATAAAGAATATGTTTCGGGTAGGGGGTGGTTGGTTCAATCGTTTCAAACTGAGGACAAATTTACATAACATTAAAGGGCAAGTATGAGTTGTCTGTAAGTCCTAAATCGAAGTTCCTAACCCTGGGACTGCCTGTAATCCTATCTAGGACTCTGAGGAGGTGAGTAAACCGTGCCTTTTCCCTCATGCTTGATAGCTGAAAAATGACGGTGTTGTTTTACTTCAGGGTTGTCAACTTTGTTATTTTTAAAATAAAATAGTGAAATGCATAAACTTTTAAAGTGTAAATCTTTTCTGGATACCTGGAAAAGTAAATTTCTATATTTTAGGATTTCAAAAAATCATTTCTGCCCTAATTTTTAAAGAAAAAAAAAAGTATGGATTTATATTAATTTTATACAACTTTACTCAACAAAATATGTTATACTGACTTCTAGCAATGTATAGATACCTATTACATCTGTACAGTTACAGCAATGTCCGTGTGCCCATTATAAGTATATAACCAACAATTATATATCACTAACTACATGCCACACACTGTTCTCTACATTTTACATAAATTAACTTATTTAAACAGGTATACTTTCTCAGAATTTTATTCAAGAGATGTTAAAAAAAATCAGATCTTGAGTAATGCATCATATTTTCAGAACTTGAAACTAATATCCTAAGTGTTTGGAGAGAAAAGGCCAGTCTGTAAGTTTAAACCAAACTCTTCAATTTAACAAATGGAAAAATTCCATAAAAAAATCAATAGCAAAAGAAAAAATATTTTGGATCACTTAGAAAAATAGGAACATAATAAATACTTGGATGTTTTTCTTGGAGCAGAAAACATGTAACCCTTCAAGAGTAGAAAAAAAAAGACTCCATATGCTCAGTTATAAAATGAAACCAGTTGTCATCTGTCATATATCTGTTTTCTCTCCAAAGAATCTAGTTTAGGATTAAGATTAAATATCAAACCCAAGAGACCATACGCTGCGTCTATTTGTTGTTGGACTTGGTTGTCAAAACACCTTCCAAGCAGAAAAATAATTTGGGAATTGGATCAGTATAATTTATTATCATGTTGTTTATCATTAGATATTAAGGGATGCCAATTCTAAATTAATATAATTTTTTTAAGTGTAGATTTTATGAAACCAAAATCTTCTTGGGCTCTTGAATGCTGGATTTTCGATAAGCACTTACGAATATGTCTTTGTTTGTGTGTTTATTAGAAGGATCCTTGATTCAGCCTGGATAGGAATAGCACTAGAGTACAGGGCAAGGACTACGTCTCTGAACTAACATAATAAAGAAAAACTTGATTTTTGCCCAGGAAAAGCTTTTAACTTTTATTGGCCAAAGAGAAAGAAATCTAGAGAAAATTACATTTAAATGAAAAGTATAAGTTTTTATTTTTAGTATAATGCAAGTCAGAAAGGGGTCAGAGGACCTATTGTTAGCAACATAAATGGGAGTGGACAAAGTGAAAGCCCTATATGGCACAAATTCGTTTATAGGTTTGTTTTTCCCCATCAAAAATTCAAGCTTGCTAAGATGTTAAGGAGAATGAGAAGGGAATGGATACAGTAAAGGGATTTAGGGCAGTTAGGCTTAACAAGGACAAGGAAATGGAGAAGTTTAAAAAGATACAATTATAGAAGGCAAAACCAAACCAACCCGTTGCCGTTGAGTTGATTCCAACTGATAGTGACCCTATAGAAGGATACTTAAACCATTCCTGCAAGGATTATTCTTTATATCTTTTTAATGCAATGAGTTCATGCAGTTCTACACAAAATATTAAGTAAGTCCAAAGCAAAGCATGCCCTCAAAGGGTACTGGAAAGCAAAGATCTATTTCTAGAAACAGTGCTTCCAGGAGAATATACCAACCACTAGGGAGCAGCAAAGGTTGTTCCTGGGTCATCAGCATCTTTTTGGAATTTCAGTCAAGAGTGACTAACAACAATTACACAATGCTTTTCAGTTAGAGTGCTCTTATCATTCATTTTCATTATAACCCAATAAAGGGACATTTAGGAGCCCTGGTGGCGCAGTGGTTAAGCTCTTGGCTGCTAACCAAAAGGTTGGTAGTTTGAACCCACCAGCTCTCCATGGGAGAAAGATGTGGCAGTCTGCTCTGTAAAATTTATAGCTTGGAAACCCTATGGGTCGATATGAGTTGGAACTGACTCGACAGCAACAAGTTTTTTTAATGGGACATTTTATTCTTACCCCCATTTCTCACATGCAGAAAGTAAAGGCCGAAAGAAGCACAAGTTCACAGAGTCAGGAAGTGATAGAGTTGAGACTGCCTTTCCTGACTCTGGGGTCTGTGCTTAAGTTAATAGGTATAGAGAACTAATGATATAAGACATCCTCCTAGGAGCATGCATTTCAGCCTGGAAAGGAGCAACCCCTGAATTTCTTTAATTCTAAGGATGATTTTACATCAGGTTTTTTGTAGTGGGACGGGGGAGAGGTATAACATTCCACATTAATTTTAAGTTGCACTCCAATTTCAGAAAATATAAAAAAGAAAATGTAGCTTAAACTTGAGGAAATGGCGTATATAAACAATTCAAGTATCCTTGTTTATATATAAGACAGCTGGTGGTGCAGTGATTAAGAGCTTGGCTGCCAAGCAAAAGGTAAAAAACAGAAAACCAAATCCGGTGCTGTCGAGTCGATTCTGACTCATAGCGAACTAAAAGGTAGGCTGTTCAAATGCACCAGCTGCTGCTCGGAAACCCTATGGGGCAGTTCTGCTGTGTCCTGTAGGGTTGCTAGAGGATCACTGTGAGTCGGAATTGACTTGACGGCAGCAGGGTTGGTTTTCTGGTTTGTTTATATCTATACATGTGTATGTATATATATATGTATGTGTCTTCATGTTCACATTCGTGTGGTGTGTGTATTGATAAACTTTTTCTTTCACTGGGTAGTAGAGTGGTTCTGTACTCTTCTCATCCTTGTCCTAGTATCTGATTCTCCCTCCTCTTGGTTCCTACTGAAGTGTGTTTTTCCTATATTCCATCCCTTTAGGGCCGGGACTCACTTGAAATTTCAAAGTGATATTTACCAGATGATACCTGATTCATTAGATTACTGCAGACTTGACTGACAGTTTGACTACAACCTCATGAGGGACCCTGAGCCAGAACCATCCAGGAAAGCTACTCCTGACCCACAGAAACTGTGAGAGAATAAATGTTTGTTGTTTTAAGCTGCTAAACTTGGAAAATTGGTTACACAGGGAATAAAAATTTGAAATATGTTTCAGAAGAGTCAGACTGAGTATGAAGAAGTTTTAGGGCCCAAACATATATAATTGTGTATGTTTATCTACAACTCACATTAACTGAGTCTATTTTACCTAGTTTTAACTGCTGACATAGGTATTAGGCTTAAACATTATTTGGTAGTAGGTGAGGCAAAAACCTATTTTCTATTTTCTACCCTTAACTTCTGGGCTATTTTCTATATGTGCTTTCTCTCACCCATGTTTCCTAAAATTATTTTGCTGAACTTAATACTAATTAGAGTCACAATGTTCTAGCTTTAATTCGTTGTATGAAATGAGGGCTTTATAACATTGAATAAAATGTGATTAATAACCTAATAAAAGAATGTTTTAGGAATACCTTAACTAGTTTGCTTTGCTTACATTTTCATTTTTATGTGTGCACAAGAGTATGGATTTAAAAAATATCTATGTCTAAGTAAGTGACAGATAAGTGATAAGGAAGCATCGATTATAGTTCAAATGGCTGTATTTTTCTTTCTTAGCAGTACATAAAATAATAGTGCATACTGTCAACCAATGGAATCTTCTATATGATTGAATATGGAAACTACAATTTTAGGTGAGAAGTGCTCTGCTGGAAGGATTTATAAGGAATCATTTTAGCTCTAAATATCTATTATTTCTGTGCGCATTCAATGTTACCAGTCCAGGGAATCAAAGAAACTTGTAGAAAAAGACAAAAAACAAGAGACAGGCTGTTGCAAAGCAGCCTGAGCTCAGGGGTTGGCCATGTCTTGGGGCGTGCGATTTAATCCTTAACATTGCAGGTTCACAGGTCAACAGAGGTGATGTGGGATGCGTGTGTTTCTCTTTCTGTGTGTGTGTGTTAGGGGAATTTACTAGGAAACTATTGACTCCTAACACTTACTTCCATTCCCCTCCAGGAACACCTCGCATGTCTTTCCATCTCAGTTAATGGTATCTGTATCCTTCCACTTGCTTAGGCCAAACACCTTGAAGTCACCCTGAACTACTTTCTTTCTCTCATATCTTACCTCTAAACTGTAAGCAAATCCTGTCAGCTCTATTTTCAAAATGTAAAAATAGTCCAACCACCTTGTATTACCACCAGCCTGACCAAGTAATTTTCATCTCCCTCCTGGATTATTCCAACAGCCTCCTAACTGATATCACTATTTCTGCCTGGGCCCCACTGTGGTTTATTCTCAACAGAGAGCCAGACAGAGTGATCCTTTTAAAGCACGTACAATCCTGAGACAACTCTGCTAAAACTTCCAATGGCTTCCCACTTTCACTGAGTAACAGCCAAAGTAGTTATAATGGCTCACAAGACCCTAGGCAATCTGGCCCCTTACTTCTCTGTCCTCATCTCCTATTCTCCCTAGTTTGTTCCACTGCAACCATAGTGGACTCTGCTGCTTCTTCAACATGCTTCCACCTTGAGGTCTTTAAACTTGTCCCTTCTTCCACCTTCAAGGCCTTCGTATCTTTCCTCATTGTCAGCTTCTCAGATAGGCCATCTCTGATCACAATTTACGTTTGTTCCATAAATTTTTTTGAGCTCTTATTCTGTGCTCTGCAATATTCTAGAATCTTGGGATATACTAGTGAATTAAATAGATGAAAATCTGTCCTTGTGGGCAGTGGGAGACAGATAATAAGCAATAAACATAATAAAGACATAAATTCAACCCTAAATCCTATGGGGGAAAAAGAAAAAGTAGAACACGTTATGGCGGATCAAAGTGATGCATTTCAATACTAAATCGGGGCAGCTTCATTTAAGAAGGTAATAGTTAAGCAAAGACTTGAAGTATTTGCAACCAACCTTCACATCCTCTCACACTTTTTCCCTTGCTTCCTTGCACAATTGCCTCTATAGCTTTATCACCATATAGTGTACTGTATATTTTATATATAAATGAAAAGGTGATTTTATTAATTGGTTATATTTTCCATAATAAAATAATTAAATAAAATTAGTATTTTGCTTAAAGCATTACACCATACCAGGAATGAGAAGATTGCATGATAAATGGGTGAGACCACTATAAGAGCTTATTTGAATGTATAAAACGTTGCTTGAAAAATATGATCTTTTTAAGAGAGACTACACAATGGCAAAACCAAGTCCCAAATAGATTTTAGGGAACTGCTGCTTTTTGTATGAAATCCCATTGGATCTACCTATAGGAAATCAATCAAGAAAAACTAAGCAAATGCTTGATAGTCATTAGACGCAGGAAAGGATTCTCTCTTTCTCTCTGCCTCAGCTTTTGCCCTTAGATAGTGTTATGGATTGAATTGTGTCCTCCCAAAATATGTGTCCTGGCTCCTATACCTGTAAATATGATTCTGTTTGGAAATAGGATTTTCTTTATTATGTTGATTAGGTCAGACCCAAGAAAGGTGGGTTTTAAACCTAATCACTTCTGAGTTATAAAAACACCAGAATGGACACAGACGACAAGCACATATACACACACACTGGGAAAGGTAGATGCCATGTGAGGATTGCCAAGAAACCAAGGAACGCCCAGGCTATCAACAAGGAAGGAATCCACAGAGCTGAGACCTTGATTTGGCCTTTCAGCCTCCAGAACTTTGAGAAAATAAATTTCTGTTCTTTAAAGCCACCCACTTGTGGTATTAGTTTCCTAGGAAACTAAGATAGGTAGTAATAGGGGAGTAAATCTAAAATCTATGGCAAAAGAAAAAGTACCGCAAGGGTTTTAGCACCCTTTAGAACTAGTTTGGCAACAGGAAATCCACAGTCCCTGGATAAGTCAAATGAGTCAGAGTGAGTTTAATATAAGCCTAAGGGTAAGTCAGCGTTAGATAAAGAATCAATTTATTACAACTGATGGTTACAGCAAGATCAATATTTCTAAAAAGAGAACCCCTAGCTATTAATATTTAGACAAATGGATAATTAAAACTAAAGCATTCTATGAAATTTTATAATCAACATCCTTCTTGTCTTTTATTAGTACAAAAAAAAAAAAAAAAAACAGAAAATAAATCATTGGCTACGCTTGGTCTCAAGTTTGACATATTTCCGTAACCCCTACATCATGGTAAAGCTAGCTACCAATCTGTGAGCTTTAGGGTGTACAATTAGGAGTTATTTTGGGGCTGATGGATTTGTGCTGCTTCATCTATGTTCTCACTAATCAGGTCCCTCTCGTGACTAATGATACAGCATGAGTTTGCAAGACTAGCCTGATCACTTAGGGATCAGATCTGAGGCCTTGGCCTCATTAGCACAATGACTAACAAGCTGAGCTAATTGGTCACACACCACAGTAAGTTACAAAACAATTACTTATAGCACACAAAAGATAAAGTCTTAAAGTATATTAGCAGTAGGCACAACATTTTGGTTTATTTATAACATTTTTACTATAAGAAAAATATTAAGCAGAATAATGCACTGCACTTTCAGGCATGAAGTTTACCATACTGAACAATTTCCTAAAGGAATGTTTTGCAATTCTTTTGAATCCTTGTCCCCTTTTTAATAAAAATTTAGTTTTCATGCTCTAAAAATAGTTGCTATTGTTATATACTACCACCAGCCAAAAAAAAAAAAAAATTACGAAGCTTTGTCCACTGTAGTGAGATAGGAAATACTATAACATTAAGTGTGCCTTTTCAAACTACACATGCACTTCTGGAAGAGTCTGATATGTCATTTTCTTCCCCTCCCCCTCTCTGCCCACTCCACCTCTCAGTGGGCAAAATTGAAAGCATATGTCCTTTGATGTGATTTTCTACAAACGGTGTGCAGGTGCTAATGTACAATTTCAAAATATAAACATAATTCTCATACAAATAGATAGGGAGCATGGATTACACTTTTATTTAATTCACTAATGAGAAAACCAATAGGTTGATAAAGCCTGTGCAAACAAGGCTATGAGAAACTGATAAATACGGTAAGTGGAGAAAACAAATGGAAAGAAATCCTGAAATTAAATTGCTAAATTAGGTGCAAATTAGAGTAACGGAATAACCTTCAGGGCTAGCTACTCTTCAGGACAGGAATCATTTGCAGTTTATCAGTTTCTACAAGTTAAACATGTAACTTCACAGACGTTAGACCCTAATCAGTAGCGAATAGTAAGTCAAAGAAAGTTATATTCCCTCCTCAGATGACCTTTAGGTGGATTTATTTCATGATGTAAAAGGATAACAGAATAATCTTTTGACCTTTTTTTCCAAATTTGTGGTAATTTTTCTTTAATACAAGTTATAAAAATTGATCATATGATGCAAAATAGTAGTGACATTGTTTCCATCCTTCTTTTCTTTTTTTTTGGAGACCTTTTACAATATTTATGTAATATTATATTCCTTTCCCTGTCCATGTTGTTGTGTTGTTAGGTGCTGTCGAGTCGGTTCTACTCATCGTGACCCCATATACAACAGAATGAAACACTGCCCGGTCCTGAGCCATCCTCACAATCGTTGTTATGCTTGAGCCCATTGTTGCAGCCACTGTGTCAATCCATCTAATTGAGGGTCTTTCTCTTTTTTGCTGACCTGCTACTTTACCAAGCATGGTGTCTTTCTCCAGGGACTGGTCCCACCTGATAACCTGTCCAAAGTATGTGAGATGAAGTCTCACTATCCTTGCTTCTAAGGAGCATTTTGGCTGTACTTCTTCCAAGGCAAATTTATTCGTTCTTCTGGCAGCCCAGGTATATTCAATATCCTTCGCCAACATCATAATTCAAAGGCATTGATTCTTCTTCGGTCTTCCTTATTTATTGTCCAGCTTTCACATGCAAATGAGCTGATTGAAAACACCATGGCTTGGGTCAGGTACATGTTAGTCCTTAAAGTGACATCTTTGCTGTTTAACACTTTAAGGGGGTCTTTTGCAGCAGATTTGCCCAATGCAACACGTCATTTGATTTCTTGACTGTTGTTTCCGTAGGTGTTGATTGTGGATCCAAGTAAAATGAAATCCTTGACAACTTCAATCTTTTCTCTGTTTATCATGATGTTGCTTATTGGTCCAGTCATG
>NW_004443977.1:6225103-6255399 GCF_000243295.1 Trichechus manatus latirostris | reverse complement strand
TTGTGGATCCAAGTAAAATGAAATCCTTGACAACTTCAATCTTTTCTCTGTTTATCATGATGTTGCTTATTGGTCCAGTCATGAAGATTTTTGTTTTCTGTATGTTGAGGTGTAATCCATACTGAAGGCTGTGGTCTTTGATCTTCATCAGTAAGTGCTTCAAGTTCTCTTCACTTTCAGTAAGCAATGTCATCTGCATATCACAGGTTGTTAATGAGTCTTCTTCCAATCCTGATGTCACATTCTTCTTCATATAGTCCAGCTTCTTGGATTATTTGCTCAACATATAGATTATATAAGTATGGTGAAAGGATACAACCCTGACACATAACTTTCCTGATTTTAAACCATGCAGTAAGTATCCCCTTGTTCTGTTTGAACGAGAGCCTCTTGATCTACATTCAGGTTCCTCATGAGCACAGCTAAATCTTCTGGAATTCGTATTCTTTGCAATGTTATCCATAATTTGTTATGATCCACACAGTCGCATGCCTTTGCATAGTCAATAAAACACAGGTAAACATCTTTCTGGTATTCTGCGCCTTCAGCCAAGATCCATCCGACATTAGCAATGATATCCCTTGTTCCACTTCCTCTTCAGAATCTGGCTTGAATTTCTGGCAGTTCCCTGTCGATGTACTGCTGCAACTGCTTTTGAATGACCTTCAGCAAAATTTTACTCGTGTGTGATATTAATGATATTGTTCGATAATTTCTGCATTCTGTTGAATCACCTTTCTTTGGAATGGGCACAAATATGGATCTCTTCCAGTCAGTTGGCCAGGTAGCTGTCTTCCAAATTTCTCGGCATAGACGAGTGAGCACTTCCAGTGCTGCATCCATTTGTTGAAACATTGCAATTGGTATTTCCTGTCCATGGACCTCCCAAGATCACTTTTCTTTAGAAGATTTAGGAAATTGGGTTTATCTTACACGGATGAGAAGTCTTCTTGGCTGTTGCCTCTCTTGGTTTTGTGCTTTTCTCCATCACATGTTGTGCTGCTTTGGGGCTGATCACTGCTGTCTTTGATGCTGACAATGCTTACATATTCTGGAAAATAGGCCTCCCCTGATTGGATGCAGAGACGTGAATGAGTAGCAGGCTACACTTCCCTTTGTTACTCTATCCCTTAATTCCATATCCTTGTCACGCTAGATTATATAGATGTGTCTGACTCACCTATTGTGTTGGGAATTACAACATAGAGAAAAAAAATTTAAGGGTATGCTACATATGATTATTTCCATTGCCCAAGGGACAAGCACCAAGGGTTAGAACCTTTGTGAAGGATTCCCTTTGTGTTCCCTTAGGCTCTGTCCTTGAGCTCCTGCCATCAATTCCACATTTCTCAGTAATTGCTTTCTTATTCCTAACTACATTGTATGAATCTCTACTTCCCTTTTGAGAAGCCCACCCCCTATTCACAGGGATGGATCTAGTCTTCCTCTACCATGTAATCTCTTTACCACCTTCCCCCAGTGTGAAACAGAAATAAGCTCCCTCCTGAATCTCCAGCTATCAAATCCAATACACACACACAAAAACACATATTTCCCAAGGACAAAAGCACTTTTGAGAGAGGAGAAACCTTCCCCTAAATACAATATAATTTACCAGAGTCCCCTGTCCACACATAAGTAAATGTAAGTAATACTTTACATTTATTACCCTGAGTGGTAATTGATACCCCCTTTTTATCCCTGAAGGAAACCCTGGTGGCATAGTGGTTAAGAGCTACGGCTGCTAACCAAAAGGTTGGCAGTTAGAATCCACCAGGCACTCCCTAGAAACACTATGGGGCAGTTCTACTCTGTCCTATAGGGTCACTATGAGTTGGAATCAACTCGATGGCAATGGGGATGGGTTTTATTCCTAAAAACTGTGCCTTTTCAAGTACTCTTGAGCCCTCTGCCCTTGTTCGGTACCCAGTTATTTGGTACCATGCGTAGCCGAATAACTGGCTAGCCTTTGAAATGACCGCATTTCTGAGAGCAAAATGGAGAACATTCTTCTAGCTAAACTTACTCTATTTGGCAGGAAAATGACAGAAAGTTCATCATCATAGGTACCATTTATTGATAGCTGCTATGTGACGTTCACTGTGTCATTTGGTTGACTGATATGTGCGCTAGATGAGAGTGTAGGCTCTGGAATCAGAACTGTTGGGTTCAATTTCTGGCTCTATCGCTTACTAGATGTGTGACCTAGGGCAAGATATATAAATACTGGCTATTATTTCTATTATTTTCTCAAGTCATTATAATAGTCATGAAAGGAGAATATTAATATTTCTACTTAACAGTTGCGAATTTTGAGGTTTAGAGAAGTTCATCACTTACACAGGGAAAGACAGTAAGTAGAACTGTTGGATTTTATTTAAGAGTAGCATACGTACAGAAAAGTACACAAATTATAAGTTTATAGCTTAATGAATTTCCATCAAGTGAGTACACCTGTGTAACCACCAGACGGATCAGGAAGTAGACCACTGTAAGCATCCTAGAAGTCCCCTACTTTGTATCCTCTGCCAGTCACTTCCTTCTGCTTCTCCCCAAAGGTAACCATTACCCTGACTTCTATCACCACAGATTAGTTTTGCCTGGTTGTAACTTCGTATAAATGGAATTACAAAGTATGGACTCTTTTTTCTAAAAACAAAATGATACAAAAACTGGTTTCTTTTACTCACTATTATGTTTGTGAGGTCCATTGTTATTGATGGGTATAGCTGTACTTTGTTTATTTCTCATTGCTGTATAGTATTTCATTGCATGAATATACCCCAATTTACTCATTCTACTACTATTGGATATATGGATTGTTCCCAGTTTTTGGGTATTATCAACATTTTAAAATATCTTTTGAGATATATATATATACACACACACACACATATTTGTTGGTTTTATTACTAGGAGCAGAATGGATAGGTCATAAGTTCAGCTTTAAGTACATGCTGTGCTGCCAAACAGTTTTCCAAAATGAATATACACTCCCTTCAGCAATGTATGAGAGTTTCAGTTGCTTCATATCCTTACCAACATTTGGTATTATCATTCTTTTTAATTCCAGTCCTTCTGTGGGTGTATAGCTGTATCTCATTGTGATTTTAATTTGAATTGCATGATGCTTAACGAGGTTGAACGTCTTTTCATACGGGTACAGACCATTTAGACATCCTCTTCTGAGGTGTGTCTGTAAAGCTCTGGAGTTTAAATTTACCTACCTGACTCGAAAGTTTGTGTTCTTTTTAAGTTGTTATTCTATATCGTTCTTACACATCATGATATAAGTAGAGTTATACTTGATAGACATGAAATAAATGAGTACTCTAATAACAGAATGCTCTAACTGTTGTTGTTAGTTATTTTTTTATCACTGAATAACATATTATCCCCAAACTTAGTGACTTAAAACAGCAATAAACATTTATTATATCACTAATTTCCTGGAGGTTAAATATTTGGGAGAAGCTTAGTAGCTAGGTAGTTTTGGTTCAGGATCTCTCAAGAGGTTATATTCAAGATGTCAGCTAGGACTGAGGTCATCTGAAGACTTGAGGTTTTGCTTCAAGGTGGCTCACTCACATGGCTGGAGAGTTGATGCTGGTTGGTGGCAGAAGGCCTCAGTTCCTCACCTTCGGACCTCTCCACAGAGCTACTGAAGGGTCTTCACAACTTGATAGTTAGCTTCCAACAGAGTGAGTGATCCAAGAGAGAGCATGGAGGAAGCTGCAATGTCTTTTATGGCTTAGTCTTGGTAGTCTCACTCTATCATTGCTTCGGTATCCTATTGGCTGCTAAGGTCAGCCTTATCAATGTAGGATGGAACCACATAGGGGCCATCTTGGAGGTTGGATATCACCAACCTTTAAGAATGTAAATAAAGTAGTAAAAAATTGCTTACTTGATATATGTGTATTTTTATGGGAGATGTAATTAATTGATTTTAGGGTGACTAACTTCTGTTTCAGGAGCCCTGGTGGTGCAGTGGTTAAAGCACTTGATTGCTAATCAAGAAGTTAGTGGTTCAAAACCACCAGTGGCTCCACGGGAGAAAGATGTGGCAGTCTACTTCCATAGAGATTTAAAGCCTTGGAAACCCTATGGGGTCCCTATGAATTAGAATCGACTAGACAGCAGTGGGTTTTTTGGTAACTTCTATTTCTTGCCAAGGTTTCAGATATTTACGGGAGCAAATGTGTTTGCATATTTCTGTATGTCTTTTTACACGTTTCTGTATAAGGGATACCTTTCTGTATATGGAGCCCTGGTGGTGTAGTGATTAAGAGCTTGGCTGCTAAC
Source organism: Trichechus manatus latirostris (assembly GCF_000243295.1). NCBI lineage: Eukaryota > Metazoa > Chordata > Mammalia > Sirenia > Trichechidae > Trichechus > Trichechus manatus. Next base: position 6,251,094 of record NW_004443977.1, on the reverse strand, counting down.
CAAAAGGTCAGCAGTTCGAATCCACCAGCTGCTCCTTGGAAACCCTATAGGGCAGTTCTACTCTGTCCTGTAGGTTCACTATGAGTCAGAATTGACTTGACAGCAACAGGTTTCTTGTATATGCTTATAAGAGTATCTATTAAAGCTTCAGAAGTCATGTACTCCAAGAAAATTATTGTATACCTGAACATTATCTCAGGTTCTTCTTTTCCTCTTTATCATGTTTGATGATATATGAGGTAAACAGATTTTGTGTGTATGAAAGTGTTTTGCAGTAAAGTCAGCATCTATACAGAAGAACAATAATCAGCAGCTACTTCTCTAGGTTTGTAGGGATAAGAAATGACTAGAGGGGAAGGAAAAACAAAGGTTAAGACAGACAGTGAGCCCAGGTAGCTCAAAGCTATTGCATGTTAAAGGTTTTATTTCTCGGGAGATAGGTGGGAAGTGTTAGTATGCCAATTTGTTTGTGTATGTATTTATCATCTATTTATAATATCTTTTACCAAGCACACCAAACAGTCATCTTTCCATTTTTAACAGGTACTTGAGAAATGTGTGAATAGTTTTAAGCAAAGTAGGCATTTACAAAACTTTTTTGTTCTTGTAGTGTTTAAATCCACTCACTTTTCCATGCTATGTTACCAGTTTATTTACAATAATCTAAGTTATCATGACAAAGTCTAGTCACTGTTGAATAGTTTAGTTTCTCTTGGTTGTACTCGAAACTAAAAAGTACTCTTTAAAATACATGCTTCTACTTGTATTTCTAAGTGTCTTGGCATACATCTAAAGGAAATAACAAAAAACGAGACCCAAGCTTTATGACCAACGGTGTTTATCACAGCATTAAAATAATTTATATTTACTGAGAATTTCCAGGCACTGTGCTCAGCACTTTTACATGCATAATTTTTTTTAATATCAAACAACCTATAAAGTAGCTTCTATTATTTATGATACTGTTTTTTTCAGATGGGGAAATAGTGGGTTAGAGAAGTTAAGTTGACTAAGGTCATGTAGCTGATAAGTGGCAGAGCCAGTCATGACTTGAACTAAGTCTGTTTGACTCTGAAACCATCTTTTTAATCTCTATTAAAAATTTAACAATAGGAGGATGCTCATGTGCATTATAACTTCAATAAAATACAGCACTAGGCAGTCATTGCAACTTATGTCCCCAAATAATTTGTATTGACTTTGGAAAATGTTTATATTATAATGGTAAACAAAAATATAAGATGCACACATATATATTATGATCTCAACTATGTAGAAAATTCAACATGTATGAATACCTATCAAAAGCAAACTCACTGCCATTGAGTCGATTCCGACTCATAGCGACCCTGTAGGACAGAGTAGAACAACCCCATAAGGTTTCCAAGGAGTAGCTGGTGGATTCAAACTGCCAACCTTTTGGTTAGCAGCCATAGCTCTTAACCACTGTGCCACCAGGGCTCCACAGATACCCATGGGTGGGGAGGAGAGAAGCAATACATGCAAATATTAATAATGTGTATCTCTAAATGTGGTGAGACTATGGATGATTTTTGCATTTAATATAATGCCTTTACCTAAAGAATATGTATTACTTCTATAATCAGGAAAAAGATAATAAAAATCTTTAATACTTATAATAATATGAGAGAGAAAATATAACTGCTTGGGGGAACAAAGATTTGATTTTTATTAATAAAGGAATAAGTCCAGTTAATAACTGCTGTCTCCATTAACAAGGTGTAAACCATTCAATTTGAAATCAGTTTCTGATGTGTATGGCTATCAGATGTTCAGACACAATGTAATATTCTCCTGCTTGCTGAATTCCCTTTTTTTTTCTGCCTTATGTTGGAGATAAAGTAGAAGAAGTGTGTGTTTCTTATTGGGAAGCTGGCATTTGAATGAGACTGCTGCTTTACTCAGCTTAAAGAAGATAAAAGGAGTTATCAAGTGATGTTTTCTTTCACCTAAGGCTGTTGGTCCCCCTCCAATAATTGGAATTGATTGAACTCCAGTGCTCACAAATTTAAAAGCCTAACACAGGGGATCTGCTCACTCTGAATTTTACAAATCAATGTATAAACTCAAAACAAAAACCCATTACAGAGCACCTTAATGTTTATCTGTTTGGCAAGATAAACACTTACAAACAAGCATTTTCAACTGTGAGCTTCAATAATAACACTACGAGGTCTGTATTGGATGTTAAAAATTTGCATAGAACTATGAAGACAGAACAAACCCAAAGGAGAAAATTGCTTAAAAAAAAAAGTCTTCTGATCCATATCCTCAATTAAATGGTGTAGCACTCGTCTAGACTAGAGTCATCTCTCGATTTTTGATAACATTTTTATTATTGCTTATGGAAAGAAGCATTGCACAAAACAAGGATACAGTTGGTATTTGATTAAATAGTGTTGCTTCATGGAAGCCTGTAAACAAATGAACCAGACAAAATAAATAATTTTAAATAGCCGTGTATCTCTGATGAGCATAATGATTGCTACTTAATTTCTTATTTAGCCCTAAAGTTGTCAAATCTAAAGCTTGACATTAAATTGGGACTTTAGTGCTTTACTGAGCTTAACCAATTAAACTGGAAAAAATCTTTTAAAAAGACCACATGTACATGGAATCAGTACGTAACTAGTACAATAACTAAAATATAAGTTATTAGATAGTAATCAATAGACCTAAGAGCCTTGATCTGTAGATCAGCACTTTATAAACTATCTCTGGTGATAGACCAGTTTTTGTTTTTCCCAATTTATTGCAGGTCAATGCTTTCATAAAATACAGTAAAAGTGAAGCACTAGAACAATGGAAAAATAAAAAATAAAGACATACAAAGTAGAAACACACACTTTTATTAGTAGCTTCAACAGGCATGGAATTATTGTCAAATTTTTACATGCTTACTGAATTCCTGTAATTATGCCATGGACTGATAACAAACCACTCTTGCACCAGGGTGGTCCACAGACCACACCTTGAGTAATGCTGTTCTAGACTTCTCTGCTCAACTCTAAGCCCCATGCTGCTTTTTGGCTTTGACTGGGGATCTGATGAGGGAGTGGAACGAGGCTGACTTCATTATCTTCACCTCTACCTCCACTTGCGAAGGACTGCAGATGATAATTACACCTGTGTATAATACCGGATAATAATACCAAGATCTATTGCTTTAGTGTCCTAATGTTACCCTTGTATTTATAAAACACCAGGGTATTATCCCCAAGATTCAGTTGGCTACGGTTTCACAATAGTCAATACATGGGCAAGTGTCAAGGGATCTCTCAGCTGAACTAGGGGAAGTTTGTCCTAAGTGTTTTACAGACACATGGATGAAACAATTACTAGCTACTGCAGTATGTATGACAATTTCAGTCACAACAGTGATATTTTTAGAAAATTGTAGAACCAATGACACTGAGCCCTTTGCTATGTTAGTGCAGACAACTTAATCTAATTCATTTCATTTTCTCCTAGTTCAAAACAACGACTTTTCAGGTCAGCTCAGGATTTGGAAATCATTCAATACTCTTTTCAAACTCCATTTCAAAGCTTCTCCTCCCCTTCTCACTTGTTGTTTCTAATAACCCAGAGAATGTACGCAGCCTATAGCTGGAGTCTGCAGGGAGGGGTAGGGTCCACCGGGCATTGCCTCCTGTGCCCTTCTTGGCATAGCCAGCGTGGTGATTACTGCAAGTAATGGGGATTTGGCGTTTCTGCAGCTGTTGCTGCTTCTGTTGCATCATCCCCTGGTCCGAAGATCTCCCAGACGTAGCTGCAACCCTCTCACCCATGCTGGGGTCCAAGTATATCCCCTTGTGGTACAAGGTCTTCCAGCAGCTTCTTGGCTGGTAATTAGATTCTCTTTTGGATAATTCCTTCCCTTTACCAGGGAACCACTGGAAACTTCAACATCAGATTGCCCAACTTTGGAGCTTGGCCTTATACTTGAGCTCTTTTTCTGTTTACAAACCCTTCCTTTGTAAAGACCAAGAAGTGGGAGAAAACACCTAGTGGAGCCATAGCTACCAGGATTCCCTCAGCCAGGGGCAGGGGTGTATGGGTTGAGATACTGGGAAGAAGATGAGGGGCTGCGGAAGGGAGGAGTCCTGCCACTTAGGTCACATGAGACCCCGGCCAGGGTTTGGACTCTCTAATGGGGTGGACTAAACCCAAAACCCATTGCTATCGAGTTGATTCCGATTCCTAGCGACCCTATAGGACAGAGTAGAACTGCCTATGGGATTTCCAAGGCTATAATCTTTACAGAAGCAGACAGCCACATGTCCTTCCCTCAGAGCAACTTGTGAATTCAAACCATCGACTTTTCAGTTCACAGCCGAGCGCTTTAACCACTGCACAACCAGGACTCCTTAATGGAGTTGGAGGGAGATTAAAATGAAAATGAATTTTCTTGCTCTTCTGTCTGTGGGGATCTTCGGTGAGCAGTAGAATTAGGAGGGGCTGGTGTGGAATGGTGATGGCTAAGGTCAGCTCCTTTAATGGAAGAGCTAGGGTGGAGATAACCTAAGTTCCAGTAGGAGCCTGCATACACTCACCCCTTTCCCAAAGCTGGCTCGACTCATTGCTGGCACTTTCAGCTGGAGGGGCTACACTTCATTCAGGCCTATCTGGAGTTTTGTTAAAACTGCTAAGGTATGGCCTGGATAAACTGACAACTCTAGATACATGGACCAGTGGAGACTCATCTACTGTTCCTGATATACCAGCCATCCCAGGTCCACACTCCAGACTCTTCTGGACATGTTAACTTCCCCTGCCAGCCCTGGAGCCCCTAGTATACCCTGCCTCAGCTCCCCTCACTGGGAAGGGAGGGGCCCAGGATGAGATCACTTACCTGTTGGGAGGGGAAAAGTCTGGGAAGGGACATAAGGAGGCCCCTAAGATGCTCATAACATTCAGTGTCTTGATTAGGATGTTGGTTTATACAATTGTGTTTACTTTTTGAAAATTCACTGAGCTGTACACTTAGGAATTTCAATCAAGTTGATTAAAAAGAAAAAAAAAACCCACTCTGCTTTTAATTCATAAATGCTGACATTGATGGATGACAGAAAGATTCATTTCCTGAGTATTTATTTAATTACTATTATTGAATCCAAATTGGAAATGTCTACATTTTGTCAGCTCTTTTGGATCACCGATTTGAATTTAGTACAATGCACTTCTTCATCTGTCACAGGGACAAACTTTGGCAATATCTGCATATATCCTTTAAAACCTATACTTTACTCTCTCAAGACTTTGATCTTGGCATTTATCAAGCCTTGTATTCTAGAATGTGGTACAGACCCATAAGACTCTTCCAAGAGGTTCACAAGGTCAAAACTCTTGTCCTAATTGTCCTTAGATGCTATCTACTTTGTCCCTGCCATTCCATCATGTGTGTTCAGTGGAGATTCCAGAGGCTCCACGACATGTCTGCCATCATCATTCTAAGGGCTTATGGAGCGTGTGCTTATCTATTCTTGCGTATTCTTGTAACCCCAGTCTCAATTTTGAGTATGGTAAATATAGGTAGATATAACCCACATACACTACAGCTCTTCAGGGTCTTCAGTAATTTTTAAGTGTGTAAAGGGATTCTGAGACCAGAAAGTTTGAAAACCGCTACCCTAGAAGAATAATGTGGTTCATTGTGTTTACGATGAGATGCAGAGAAAATTTGGCCCTAAGAACCTTGGGAGTTTTTTCTTTTTATTACTTGGCATAATAAGAAAGAAATTTTTTACCTGGTGTCTAATATACCATGGTAGTTGAGTAATGTCTGGGCCTAAGTCCAATTCAAGAGGAAAACATTTTCACAAATATTTTATAAACCTTCTTCCAATTCCATGGCTCTTCCATCACTACGGCAACCTATATAATGAAGGGAGAAGAGGATCGTGAGGCTGACTTTTCCAGGCTTCTTGTATCTTTTGGTATCTTTTGATAGGCCACAAATGGACTCTTCAGTGTCCCATGTCATACAGCAAAAAACCTGAATGATCTAGATTTTATATACTAGCTAAGAAAAAGATACATTACTCACCTTTGCCAAGCTGTATCATTGTTCACGGCCTGCTTAGCTATCTGCAAGCAAAGATATTTCCAGATTTTTAACAAAACAAAACACAACAAATCAAAAAACAAAATCTGCTATTAGAAAGAGACAATCAAAAAGCCATCATCCAGATAGTTCATCAATAAAAGCTATCCTACCTTAAGAAGCCAGCAGGGAGTAGTGAGTGGTAGGAGACTTCAAAAAACTCTTAGGTCCCCTTATTATAGAGAACAGGCTTCTGTATTCATATTCTTCAACTGTAGCAATGAACATACAAGATATTTAGGTCATAAGAAGAATATTTATGATAGTAATTATTATGAATGAATGGTTAATGGTGATTATAGTGCCCACTATAACCATAATAAGCTGAAAATGATTTGGTGCCAATAGCTCCATCAAAATAAAATTAAAATACAGATTTGAGAGTCAGTAACTGGCATATATGAGACACAAATATTTTTTGTATGAATGTAAAAATGATCAACTTTGAACATGAAAACTGGGCCAAGAAAAAGTGTCTGTAAAGAGCCTTGGAGCATAGCACTCTTAGAGTAGCAAGATGCCAAAAACCACTTTGTAATAAATCGCACGCAGGACAGTATCTGATAAAACAGTGCAACATTTTGTTCATTCTGATATGCTGGGACTGGGAAGGATAAGTGTGGGTGTCAGGCTCTAAGAAAGGAAAAGTGATCTAGCAATAGGGTCATCCTGCTTTGCCAGGGACTAGGGAGTTTCCCAGGAGATAAGACTTTCAGTGCCAAGTGTGGGAAAGTCCTGGGCAAACTGGGACAAGTCGGTCACCTTATCTAGTAAACCTCTTACTTCTCATCCTTTCAAAGCTGGCCACCTTGACCTGTGAACTTAAGGTATAAATTGCATGACAAGGAATGTATGTGTGTTTGTGTGCATGGGCTTCTGCCGTGTAGCGGTGAAACTCTGGTTAATAAATCTTTTGAAAGTCAAAATTCTCCTCTATCGGACATCCTCTTAAACATTGATGCCCGTATAACAAAGAATGTTACTCGTTTGCTTTGCTTCACTTGATAATCTTAAGGCTTTGGAAAACTTAAAAGTGGCCCCAAAAGACTGCATATATGATGTGGTGAATTAAATATGCCACACATTCTTAGCAACTCTTTCCATCAGGAGGCAGAGTTTCTTTTCCAACTTCTTGAAACTGGACTGGTTCTATAACTCACATGGGCCTGTGGGAATGCTGTGGGAGGGATGGGGTTGACTTCTGAGCTTTGTCCTCAAGAGACCTTATGGTTTCTGTCCTCGTCCTCTTAGAACCCTGAGCTTACTATGCTGGGAAGAAGCTCTGATGAAAGATTACATGCATTTGTGTAAGTGAGTCCAGTCAAACTCCAGACTGTGAGAAATTACGAGTTGATGTTTTAAGTCACTAATTTTTGGGATGGTTTGTTACACAGCTGTAGATAACTGATACAGGAAATGATAGTCCTAACTGTGAAGTTCCTTTGGTCTGGCAAGGATTTTAGCAAAGAATATGTAGAAGATATCATTCAACTTCAACTAATTATAAATATAAGTGATGATAGACTTGTTATGGCAACTGCTGCTTACAATCAAAATAAGTTTAAGCTAGCATTGCATTCATTCAGAAAGAGCAAAAAAGTGGTATAGCATTGATAATTTTAGGAAATGGAGTCGTTAGGTGAGGCTAATGGTAATATTTTTAGATTGAATATGAAAAGCACCAAGGAATGAAAGAAGAGAACCGAAATAAGAGTATCAGCAGTATTTTGATGATAGTTTTATCATAGTTTAAGGTAAATCTAAAGGAGCTTATCACAGCTTTTCTGGTCCTTGCATTTCCCATGATTTTCTGACATTGGTGACCTGGTAGTGCTGGTTAGACTCAATGCAGACAGTTTAGTAGCATAGCTTGGGTCTAAGGTCAGTGTTGAACAGAAACAATTATTGATGAGTTAAGTGATTGATAATTTAACTGACATCTTCTGTGACTACAAGTTTGTGCCTCACCAGAAGCCATGACTTCCGGAAGCCTGTCATCTCCCTCTGATAATGATGCATTTTTCACATTTGTTGCTCTCACTGCTATCAATGGTTGTAAGGACTGTGGATAACTCATCAATCATTCCAATATTAATTTGATCTCTAGCAAAAAATATGCTTTCATTTTCCTCTGGGAGATAAGCTTCCATTGAACAGTCATCCACAGGGCTATTGCTTCGATCTGTGTGATGATGAATTGTGTTAATTAATATGTACTCTCTTTCTTGGACCTTCATGAGCACTGGGACACATGACCAGAGTTTGGTCTGTAGCCATGACCCACAAAAAGTCTAACAATTCTTCCAGCACAGAGGCTATGACCAGGGCTTCATTAGTTCACTGGCCAAGACCAGTAGTCCTATTTAAAAAAATAACAGGTTCCAAATTGGAATTGAACCTACTTTTAAAGAAATGTGTTTTTACCTATTATATCAATGGAGCTGATTTACCCAAACTTGAGGGTGTTGGGCCTACCCCAACTCCTCTCTAGAGGTAGTCTTTTTTCCACTTCATGAGTTTTGTGGGGATTTCTGATGGACAGTTTTGTAGGCAGAATAATGGCCCGCCAAAGAAGTCCAAGTCCTAATCCCTGAAGCCTATTAATATGTTACCTTCCATGGTAAAAAGGACTTTGCCAATATGATGAAGTTAAGAATCATGAGGTGGACTTTATGTAATCACAAGAGTCCTTATAGGAGACAGGAGATCAGAGTCAGAGGCGAGAGAGAGAGAGATTGATTTAAAGATGCTATGGTACTGGCTTTGGAAACCGTGGTGGCATACTGGTTAAAGAGTTCAGCTGCTAACTAAAAGGTCAGCAGTTCGAATCCACCAGGCACTCCTTGAAAACCCTATGGAGCAGTTCTAGTGTGTCCTGTAGGGTCGCTATGAGTCAGAATCAACTTGACGGCAATGGGTACGCTACTGGCTTTGAAGATGAAGGAAGGGACCATAAGCCAAGGAATTCAGGCAGCCTCTAAAGGCTGGCAAAGGCAAGGGAGTAGATTCTCTCTTAGAGCCTCCAGAGGAGCACAGCCCTGCAGACACTTTAATTTTAGGACTTCTGGCCTCCAGAAATATAAGATAATAAACTTGTGTTACTTTAAGCCCCTAAAGTTTGTGGTAATTCGTTACAACAGCATTAAGAAACTAATGCAGATCTGTTCCAGAAGAAACTACAATTTGTTGAGTATCTGCTATGTGCCAGACCCTAAGCAAGATTATGTAGGCAGTGATTAGAAAACCTAGGATTCAAATTCAGGTTTGCCTGTGTTCAGAGCTCAAGCTCTTTCCACTGAACTTAGCTTTTTTCACCCAAATTAAGATGGTATATTCTGGTAGGGTTGGTGTTGGAAACTTTTGAATTTCTCTAAAGACAATTCTAGAAGCCCAGTGCATGATTCATGTTGCCATAGATCATTCGTATGACTTAGGTCCTGCCACATTGATCCTCTACCATTACTTGGCTACTACAGATGTACGTGGTATGTACAGCACCGTGAGTAACTTTATAGTCACTCAGCGTATTCCATTTATTTCTAACTAGGAATCAACTTTCAAATTAACTGCAGCATGTTAATTTATTTCTGAAAATGAAATATGTGAATTGTTGAATGTTAAGCTCTGTCTCAGGAGATGGAGATTCTAAAGTGAATTCTCACCCAATATGGGTAAGATAAGATTATTTGCTTTTTCTTTCTTAATTATCTGATGATGAAATATGCTGATTCTTATATTCTAAAGATGAAAATGTACCTATTAATATGTCGTAAGGAGGGCTCAGTCCCTGGAGAAGGACATCATGCTTGATAAAATAGAGGGTCAGAGAAAAAGAGGAAGACCCTCAATGAGATGGATTGACACAGTGGCTGCAACAATGGGCTCAAGCATATCATCGATCATGAGCATGGTACATGGCCGGGCAGTGTTTCGTTCTGTTGTACATAGGGTCACTATGAGTCAGAACTGACTCGACGCCACCTAACAACAACAACATTAATATTAATAATAATCTTATCACTAGTTTATCAATAGGGATATTTTTAAGACCGGATCAGTTTTAAAGCAAATCATTTAGGATGGATGGTAACTTGCCTTGGGAGATAATGTAAATGTAAGCAAGGTATAAAAATAGCTCAAAATATCCAACTATTCAGAGACATAATTTAGGTGCTGCAGAAATGTGTATTTGGGGAAGCCAAGTTAATGAGTCCATGTCTTAAGATGGCGATGGCATACAGAATATCTCCACCTTCAGTTTGACTTAATCCTTATTCTTCCCACTGCTTTTCACTGTTCTAAGAGTATATGTCAGTCATGTGTGAGTTGATATTAGACCAGGACTAAAGATGTATGAGGAGTCCCTGAGTGGCACAAATGGTTAAGTGCTCAGCTACTGACTGAAAGGTTGACAGTTCAAATCAACCCAGAGATGCCTTGGAAGAAAGGCCTGGTAATCTATTTCTGAAACATCACAATCATTGAAAACCTTATGCAGCACAGTTCTACTCTGACACATGTGGCATTGCCATGAGTTGGAATTGACTCGACAGCAACTGGTCTGATATTTTGTAAAGATCGCCGTATCCCTAAACAGCCACGGGCTGTAGTCACAGCCACTTGCTCTAGATTCCCCAAGGGAGCTTATAGGCACAAAGGATGAGGCCAGGCCTGTGTATACTGTTTATTATTATTGGGCTTTGGCTCCGGAATCCTATGTGGAGTTCCTAGACCTGGTGAATTTTGCTGACTATGAGGGGCTGAAAACATACCTGTGTGTATTTTCTCAAAGGCCTAGTTAAAAGAAGCTCCTCTAGATTTTCTTATTTTAGGGGAAGAAAAAAAAGAAGAAGATAAACCTAAATAAAAAGGGAGGGATGGAATGTTTTTTTCTCTAGAATTTAGAGTCGAGGTGATCTAACTCTCTACCCCAGGCCAGGCCTTCCTTTTGCAAGACAGGAAGTGGAATATGGGTGGGTGTCGAGAAGAAGTGGCAGAAGGAGTTGATTGCTAGGTGAAAAGCAGTGCAGAGCTCCCTTGCTGGACCAGGAGCTAGTGAGGAAGACGCTTTAATGAGACAAGTCAGAAAGGACAGGACTTCTAAGAGACCAAATCCAGCTAGGGTGCATAACCAGAGAAGCATGAGGTTTTGATCCTCCGCCCTTACTTGGCTACTAAAGATCTGCTAAAGATATGTGTGGCACCATGAGTAACTTTGTTGTTGTTGTTAGGTGCCATCGAGTCGGTTCCAATTCCCAGCAACCCTATGTACAGCAGAAGGAAACACGGCCAGGTCCGGCGCCATCCTCACAATTGGTGTTATGCTTGAGAGTAACTTTACAGCCACTCAATTTGCTAAGGAAAGGAGTTATTTTCCCCCATATTACTCCATTTATTCCTAGCTAAGATTCAACTTTCAAATTAAGTTGAAACTTACCGTAACACTAAAAGCTTTGCTTTCTGCCCCAACACAGATGGCCCAACAAAGGCCCTCAGCAATTGGTGGCACAAGGGTGAAGAGCTCGGTGGCTAACCAAATGGCTGGCAGTTTGAATCCACCAACTGCTCCTTGGAAACCTTATGGGGCAGTCCTACTCTGTCCTGTAGGGTCGCTATGAGTCGGAATCGACTTGACAGCAACGGGTTTGGTTTTTTTTGTTTTCTGCTTAAGACTGGAGGGCAGGAGACACAAAAGGCCACAAACTGTATGATTCTGTTTATATGAAATGTTCAGAATAGGCAAATCAATAGAGAACAGATTAGTGATTGCCAGGGGCTGAGTGGAAGAGGTAGTGGAGAGTGACTGCTAATGGGTATGGGGTTTCTTTTTGGGGTGATAAAAATGTTCTGAAATTAGATAGTGGTGCTAGTTGCACAACTCTGTGAATATACTAAAGTGCACTGAATTGTACACTTTAAATGGGTAAATTTTGTGCTATGTGAAGTATGTCTTAAAACTATTAAAAAAAAAAGAATGGAGGGCAGGGAGTATTAATATATATATATATCTTAAAAAAAAGAGTGGATGACAGGGAGGACTGGAGCTTTGATCTGACTCCAGAGGTCAATAATGTATATTATCCAACAGCTGCTTACTGCTGTGGTCATAGGTTACCTCCCCCGGCACGTCCAGGGTCTGGCAGCCATATCAATGGAGAGGTGAAATAGAGCTGTTTCCCTTCGCTACCCGCCCTCCATATTTGCCTGTGCTGCATCATTCTTCCAGCATTCTGCTCCACTGCAGGCAGGCACAAACCACTGCTGGCATGCATTGTGACGGGATGTGTCTGATAGGCAGCATCTGAATGCTGTGGGATGCTATGCAGCAGTGCAGCTACAAGCATGAATCAGTTAAGCGGCTATTAGTTCAGACTCTCAGGCAATGACATAGTTGGTTTCACGCTGACTTTGTTATACATGAAATCCCCAAAGAGAATAATACTTTATCTAAACTTGCATTATGCTCTGTACTAGAATGAATATGGATCGATAATAAATCTTGTTCGAATAGAGCATTCGTTTCAGAAGAATTTCCCCCTTTTCCTCTTTCTCTATCAAGAAATCAAATTATAACCAGAAAAACCAAGAGCTTTCTACTTATGGACTCTGTGAAAAGAAACAAAGCTTCTTTGTTAATGTTGATATTTTAGGCTACATTTAAAAATGGATAAAATTAAGCTTGGGCGTTTTTACACACTGTAGAATTAGATGTGTTTCTCCGAACATGAACTTACACTTGGATGCTTTTGAGAATTAACCTTTTTTACATGGTGATGAAAAGAGATCATATATTATTATGATAATCTCAGTTTTCTTAATTTAACTTTTTAAAATTAGGAAGTGCATCAAATATATAGATAAAAATAGAGAATAAAATAATGGAAATCCATTATTTATGTATCTACCACCCAGCTCTATTAAAACAATATTATGTCATTGAATAGTTTCAGAAGAATTGTATATTACGGATATAACTGAGAGCACCTTTAGTTTTTCTCCATCCCATTACCCTCCCTTTTCCTGAGAGGTAACCTCAATCATGAATTGGATGTAATTATTCCCATAACGCTCGATTAGAAATGTTGGGGTTGAATCCATTAGCAGCTCCGGGGGAGAAAAGACCCAGAGATCTGCTCCTGTAAAGATTACAGCCTAGGAAACTGCATGGGGCAGTTCTACTCTGTTCTGTAGTGTCGCTATGACTCAACGGCACACAATAACAACAACATACATAGAAGCTAAATTTAGAGTATTATTTAGTGTACTGCCGTACTGTACATATTCTCCTCCAACTTGCATTTTAAGCTCAACAACTCAGATAGGATATTTAACCCACGGAAACTGGGACATATATAGAGCTGAGATAAACCCCAAGTCTTTAAATTGAGATGCAAGATCTTCTAATGCCTTTCAGGGACTGAATTTGAAAAGAGGCTTGGATTCTCCAGGAAGGTGCTGTGGGATTGGGAGAGAAACAGATGCCAGCCATACCTCGCAGCAGAATCCTTGACTATGTTTACCTTGCCTATTAGATAATCCACCCCTAGTTGTTTGATTCCCTGTAATTATAGGTTCTAACTTCAGGTCTGTGCACCTGTCATTGTAATACTTTTCTTGTCTTCTCGAGCTACACTTTGAAATCTTCAGTTCTTTTACTTCATCATTTCTTCCGCTTGCTTTAGCTACTCGACATTCAAGGGCAAGTTTCAGAGTCTCTTTTAGCATCAACTTTGGTCTTTATTTCCTGTCTTTTTAATGACCTCTTGTTTTCTTCATGTATGATGTCCTTGATGTCATTCCACAACTTGTCTGGTCTTCGGTCATTACTGTTCAACGCGTCAGATCTATTCTTGCAGTGGTCTCTAACTTCAGCTGGGATATAGTCAAGGTCAGTTTGGCTTTTGTGGACTTGTTTTAATTTTATTCAGCTTCAGTCTGAACTTGCACATGAGCGATTGATGGTATGTTCTGCAGTTGGCCCCTGGCCTTTTTCTGACTGATGATACTGAGCTTTTCTATCGTCTCTTCCGCAGATGTAGTCAATTTGATTCCTGTGTATTCCATCTGGGGAGGTCCACGTGTATAGTTGCCTTTTATGTTGTTGAAAAAGATATTTGCAGTGAAGAAGTCATTGGTCTTGCAAAATACTTTCATGTGATCTCCGGCATTGTTTCTATCACCAAGGCCATATTTTCCAACTACCAGTTCTTATTCTTTGTTTTCAGCTTTCCCATTCCAATCACCAGTAATTATCAATGCATCCTGATTTGCAAGTTTGATCAATTTCAAATGCAGAAGTTGGTAAAAATCTTCAATTTCTTCATCTTTGGTCTTTGTGATTGGTGTGTAAATTTGAATAATAGTCGTGTATTAGCTGGTCTTCCTTGTAGGTGTATGGATGTTATACTCTCACTGACAGCATTGTACTTCTGGATAGATCTTGAAATGTTCTTTTTGACAATGAATGCAAAGCCATTCCTCTTCAATATGTCATTCCCAGCATAGCAGACTATATGATTGTCTGATTCAAAATGGCCAATACCAGTCCATTTCAGCTCACTAATGCCTAGGCTATCTATGTTTATGCATTCCATTTCATTTTTGACGATTTCCAAATTTCCTAGATTTATACTTTTTACATTCCATATTCCTATTATTAATGGATGTTTGCAGCTGTCTTTTCTCAGTTTGAGTCATGCCACATCAGCGAACGAAGGTCCCAAAAACTTCATCCATGCAATTAAGGTCCGCTCTACTTTGAGGAGGCAGCTCTTCCGCAGTCTTCTTTTGAGTGCCTTCCAACCTGAGGGGTTCATCTTCTGGCACTATATCAGACAATGTTCCGCTGCTATTCTTAAGGTTTTTACTGGCTAATTTTTTCAGAAATAGACCACCAGGTCCTTCTTCCTTGCCTATCTTAGTCTGGAAGCTTCGCTGAAACCTGTCCACCATAGGTGACCCTGCTAGTATTTGAATACTGGTGGCATACCTGCTAGCATCACAGTAACATGCAAGCACTCACAGTTTGACAGACTGCTAGACGCATGGGGGAAAACAAAGTAAAGGCGGCTGGAGAAGACAAAGTAAAGTATTATAATGACATGTGTGAAGACCTGAAGTTAGAAATCCAAAAGGGAAGAACACATTTGGCATTTCTCAAGCTGAAAGAACAGAAGAAAAAATTCAAGCCTTGAGCTGCAATAGTGAAGGATTCTATGGGCAAAATACTGAACGTTTCAGGAAGCATCAAAAGAAGATGGAAGGAATACACAGAGTCACTGTACCAAAAAGAATTGGTCGATGTTCAATCATTTCAGGAGGTAGCATATGATCCGGAACTGCTGGTACTGAAGGAAGAAGTCCAAGTGGCACCGAACGCATTGGCGAAAAACAAGGCTCCAGGAACTGACGGAATACCAAATGAGATGTTTCAACAAGCGGATGCGGCGCTGGAAGTGCTCACTCGTCTATGTCAAGAAAGTTAGAAGACAGCTACCTGGCCAACCAACTGGAAGAGATCCGTATTTATGCTTATTCCAAAGAAAGGTAATCCAACAGAATACAGAAATTATCAAACAATATCATTAATATCACATGCAAGTAAAATTTTGCCGAAGATCATTCAAAAGCGACTGCAGTGGTACATCAACGACTGCAGTGGTACATCAGCAGAGAACTGCCAGAAATTCAAGCCAGAATCAGAAGAGATCATGGAACCAGGGATATCACTGCTGATGTCAGATGGATCTTGGCTGAAAGCAGAGAATACCACAAAGATGTTTACTTGTGTTTTATGGACTATGCAAACGCATTGGACTGTGTGGATCATAACAAATTATGGATAACATTTCGAAGAATGGGAATTCTAGAATGCTTAAATTGTGCTCATGAGGAACCTGTACATAGATCAAAAGACAGTCAATACTACGTGATTTGAAGTCAGGAAAAGTGTGCATCTGGGTTGTATCCTTTCACCATACTTCTTCAATCTGTATGCTGAGCAAATATTCAGAGAAACTGGACTCTATGAAGAAGAATGTGGCATGAGAATTGGAGGAAGACTCATTAACCACCTGCAATATGCAGATGACACAACCTTGCTTGCTGAAGGTGAAGACTTGAAGCATTTACTGATGAAGATAAAAGACTACAGCCTTCAGTATGGATTGCATGTCAACATAAAACAAAAATCCTGACAACTGGATCAGTAAGTAACATCATGATAAATGGAGAAAAGATTGAAATTGTCAAGGGTTTCATTTTACTTGTATCCATAATCAATGCCGATGGAAGCAGCAGTCAAGAAATCAAATGACACATTTCACTGGTCACATCTGCTGCAAAAGACCACTTTAAAGTGTTAAAAAGCAGAGATATCACTTTAAGGACTTAGGTACACCTGACCCAAGCCGTGGTGTTTCAGATTGGCTAGTATGCATGTGAAAGGTGGACAGTGAATAAGGAAGACGGAAGAAGAATTGATGGCTTTGAATTATGGTGTTGTTGAAGAATATTGTATATACCTGGACTGCCAGAAGAATGAACAAATCTATCTTGGAAGAAGTTCAGCTGGAACGCTTCTTAAAAGTGAGGATGGCAGGACTTCGTCTCACATACTTTGGACAAGTTATCAGGAGGGATCAGTCCCTGGAGAAGGACATCATGGTTGTAAAGTACAGAGGGTCAGTGAAAGAGAGCAAGATCTTCAGTGAGAAGGATTGACACAGTGGCTACAACAATGGGCTCAAGCATAGCAATGATCAGGAGAATGGCACAGGACCGGGAAGTATTTGGTTCTGTTGTACACAGGGTCGCTATGAGTCAGAACCGACTAGATGACACCTAACAACAACAACAATTACAGGTTCCTGCACATTTTTTCTGAGAAGAAGGTCCATAGCTTTTATGATATTCTCTAATCCAGTGTGACCCCAGAAGGAGAAAGAACCACCAAGCAAAAAGTTATTACTTTTCTTTCTTCACAGTTTTATTTGAGATTTCATTAATGCCCAAAACTTTTTTTTTCTGGGAGGGAGGGGTTCTTTTTTTTTTTTTTTTTGTGCTTTAAGTGAAAGTTTACAATTCAGGTTAGTTTCTTATACAAAAATGTATACACACATTGTTATGTGACCCTAACTGCTCTCCCTATAATATGACAGCACACTCCTTCTTTCCACCCTGGATTTCCCATGTCCATTCAGCCAGCTCCTGTCCCTCTTTGCCTTCTCATCTCACCTCTGGACAGGAGCTGCCCATTTAGTCTCATGTGTCTACTTGAGCTAAGAAGCACTCTCTTCACGAGTATCATTTTATGTCCCATAGTCCAGTCTAATCTTTGTCTGAAGAGTTGGCTTCGGGAATGGTTTCAGTTTTGAGCTAACAGAGAATCCAGGGGCCATGTCTTCCAGGGTCCCTCCAGTCTCAGTCAAACCATTAAGTCTGGCCTTTTTACTAGAATCTGAGTTCTGCACCCCACTTTTCTCCTGCTGTGTCAGGGTCTGTCTTAATCATCTAGTGCTGCCATAACAGAAATACCACAAGTGGATGGTTTTAACGAAGAGAAGTTTATTTCCTCACAGTCAAAGTAGGCTAAAAGTCCAAATTCAGGGCATCAGCTCCAGGGGAAGGCTTTTTCTCTCTCTTTCGGCCTTCTCATCAATGTTTCCGCGGACTAGGAGCTTCTCGGCGCAGGGACCCCCATCCAAAGGTCGTGCTCTGCTTCCGGCACTGCTTTCTTGATGGTATGAGGTCCCTCAATGCCCAAAACTTTTTATAATTGTGGTGTGTGCTTTTTTTTTTTTTTAATTTCGTTCTATATTCTATTCTGGATGCAACATTTAAAAATGCTTCTTGATGATTCTATTGGTAGGCTTTTTTTCTTTCTTTTTCCTTTTAGGGGTTCAGCGATACTTGTTTTGAGGGTGCCGAATTACTTAATGAAACTGCATGCACCACCGACCACTAGAGGGCGCTAGCACAACTAAGAACTGACAAGGAGTCTTTCTGGAGTAAAGAAACATAAACGCCAGAGGAGTTGCTTGCAAGAAGATCTTCGTGTATTTATTTATCTCTGTTTACAGATTTCTACACTGTGCTTCCAATATGTTTTAAAACTTTCATATTCAAGCTATTTGAATGTTATCAGTCTCATAAAACAAATTTAAAGCAGGCCTGAAGGGGAGACCTTAAATAAATGCACTAAAAGGCAGTTGTATTCTGGCTGCTAACCTAGTCACCACTGAATTTTTAAGGCACCAATTGCTGGTCAATTAATTTATATTTTTATTAATGAAAACAAATGACATGGTTAAGGCATAGATAGGCAGCCTCTTCATTTAAGGCTTTACTAAAATTGTTTTGTCATCTTTTATGCACTGTTGGCACACATTCACTCTTTGGGAACATTCCATGTCTTTCTTTTGCCAATTAAGAATACTGTAGGCATTTTGTATCCTGAAAGCTGTGCTGCTGGGACAGAAAGCAGTTATTTCATGGGCTATCCCTCCCATCACCCACTGGCTTTTCTGTGTCTCTATTGAGAAAACTAAGAGAGGCAGGGGTCAGTTTTCCTTCTAAATGACAACTACTGGAGGGATTTCTGTGTGCTTACTGCCAATTGCCAATAAAGAGCCAAGGAAAGCAAACTTAAGCCACTATTTTAACACTGGAGCTTTAAAATAGCTCATATTCATAAAGCAGTTCACAATTTACAGGGAATGTTTACCTACAAGCCTGACTATAACTCCTTGACATAAGAAAGTGATATATGATGATCGCCATTTTACAGGTTAAAAAACTGGTGCTTCTGAAGTTTCCTGTGCCGTAGACTATACATGACCTTGGTTGCTTCTAAGCCACATTGTTAATAAGTGACAGAATGGAGATATATTCAGAGGTTTTCTGATTTCTACTGTAGTAGGACAGAGCGCTGGTGGCATAGTGGTTAAATGCTTGGCTTCAGACTGAAAGGTTAAGGGTTCCAACCCACCAGCCACTTCCTCAGGAGAAAGATGGGGCAGTCAGTTTCCATAAAGATTTACAGCCTTGGATCCCCTGTGGGGCAGTTCTACTCTGTCCTATAGAGTCGCTGTGAGTCGGAATCGACTCTATGGCAGTGGGATTTTTTTTTTTTTTTTTAAGTGTTGTTGTTAGGTACTATAGAGTTGCTTCCAACTCTAGGCGACCTCGTGCACAACAGAACAAAACACTGCCCGGTCCTGCGCCATTCTCAGAATTGTTGCTTTGTTTGAGCTCCTTGTTGTGGCCAGTGTGTCAATCCATCTCACTGAGGGTCTTCATCTTTTTTTGTTGACCCTCTGCTTTACCAAGCATGATGTCCTTCTCCAGGAACTGGTCCCTCCTGATCACATATCCAAAGTATGTGAGACGAAGTCTCTCCATCCTTGCTTCTAAGCAGAATTTTGGCTGTCCTCCTCCAAGACAGGTTTGTTCGTTCTCCTGGCAGTCCATGGTATATTCAATATTTTTCTCAAAGACCATGATTCAAAGGCATCAGTTCTTTTTAGTCTTCCTTATTCATTGTCCAGCTTTCACATGCATATGAGACAACTGAAAACACCATAGCTTGGGTCAGGTGTACCTTAGTCCTCAAAGTGACATCCTTGCTTTTTAACATTTTAAAGAGCTCTTTTGCAGCAGATTTTCTCAATGCAATACATAGTTTGATTTCTTGACTGCTGTTTCCCATGGCATTGACTGTGGATCCAAGTAAAATGAAATCCTTGACAACTTCAATCTTTTCTCCATTTATCATGATGTTGCCTATGGTCCAGTTATAATGATTTTTGTTTTCTTTATGTTGAGGTATAATCCATACTGAAGGCTGTGGTCTTTGATCTTCATCAGTATGTGCTTCAAGTCCTCTTCACTTTCAGCAAGCAAGGTGGTGTCATCTACATATTGTAGGTTGTTAATGAATCTTCCTCCAATCCTAATGTCCCATTGTTCTTCATATAGTCCAACTTCTCAGATTATTTGCTTAGCATACAGATTAATAAGTATGGTGAAAGGATACAACCCTGATGCACACTTTTCGTGATTTTAAACCACGCAGTATCCCCTTGTTCTATTTGAATGACTCTTGTTCTATGTATAGGTTCCACAAGAGCACAGTTTATCCATTCTTTGAAATGTTATCCATAATTTGTTATGATCCACACAGTTGAATGCTTTGCATAGTCGTAAAACAGTTAAACATCTTTCTGGTATTCACTGCTTTCAGCCAAGATCCATTTGACATCAGCAATTATATCCCTTGTTCTACCTCTCGTCTGTCAGTTTATTGTACTGTAGTGGCTTGTGTGTTGTTGTGATGCTGGAAGCTATGTCACTGGTATTTCAAATAGCAGCTGGGTCAGCCAGGGTGGACAGGTTTCAGCAGAGCTTTCAGAAAATGAATAGATGATTATTATAGTAATCCATCCAGATAAAAGGTGATAGCACTCGGGCCAGGAAAGAAATGGCCCAATTCTGGATACACTTTGGAGGTGGAGCCAGCCCAGTTTCCTGATGGATTGAACATATGGTGTAAGACAAAGAGAAGAGGTAAGCATGACTTCCAAGTTTTGGGCCCGAGCATCTGTAAGATGGAGTTGCCATCAACTGAGAGGTTGAAGGCTGTGGATGGAGCAAGTTGGTGAGTTAAAGGGGGCAGATCAGGAGTTCAGTTTTGAATTGAGATGTGATTAGACATCCAAGTGGAGAAGTTGATTAGGCAATGGGAATTTAGAGTTCAGGAGAAACATCTGGGCTAGACTAAGTGTGGGAGTCATCAATGTTATAGGCACATGGCTGGAAATCACAGGGGAAAGAAGAGCACTGAGGATCTAGGGTTAAGAGGACAAGTAGAAGAGGAGGAACCAGAAAAGAGTGAGCAGTGAGGTAGCTGGACAACCAAGAGAATCTGGTGTACTGGTGAAGAAAGTGTAGTCGGTAGAAGAAGCTTAGCTGCCCATTGAGCTCCACTCTAGACTCTGCAATCATCACAGGCTCTCCCACCCAGAAGAATTATCAAGTGCCTTGCACTGTGGAAATTTTTCTCTGCAGGAAAACAGAGGCAGGGAGGTTATCTCATTCCTACCATTTTTTTCCCCCCAATAATTACAAATTTGCTTTATTTTTTCCAATCTTTTTGTTAATTGCCATTGAGTTGGCTCTGACTCCTGGTGACCCTATGTATGACAGAACAAACTGTTGCCCAGTCCTGTGCCATCTTTATGATCATTGGTATGTTCATTTTTGTGGCTGCTTTTTCGATCCTAGTATTAACTAAATTTTACTATCTTGGAATAAAATACAGAAAATAGAAACTTGTGAAAATATTTTAAACCATCAGGGCTTACTTCTAAGATAGTAACTGCATTTGCATAGAATTTTATACTTTCTTTCTATGCATGGTGTAATTTGATTATTTCAACAATTGCTCAGGCTGGAAGAGCTTGTATTATCCCATTTTTCAGATGCAAAAGCTAAAATATAGAAAAATTACTGCAGCCATTTTTTTAAAATTGTGTGCTAGGTGAAAGTTTACAGAGCAAATTAGTTTTTCATTGAACAATTGATACACAAATTGTTTTGTGACATTGGTTGTCAACCCTGCAATGTATCAACACTCTCCCCTTCTCAACCTCGGATTCTCCATTTCCATTTGTCCAGTTTTCCTGTCCTTTCCTGCCGTCTTGTCTTTGCTTTTGGGCTGGTGAGCCCATTTAGTCTTGTATACATGGTTGAACTACTTGTGTTATTGTTTGTTTTATAGGCCTATCTAATGTTTGACTGAAGGGCGAACTTCAGGAGTGACTTCAGTACTGAGTTAAAAGGATGTCGGGGGGTCATATTCTCGGGGTTTCTCCAGTCTTTGTCAGATCAGTAAGTCTGTTTTCTTGTTTTTTGTGAGTTAGAATTTGTTCTACATTTTTCTTCTGCTCTGTCCGGGACCCTCTATTGTGATCCCTATCAGAGCACTCAGTGGTGGTAGCCAGGCACCACTTAGTTGTTCTGGACTCAGTCTGGTGGGGGCTGTGGTAGTTGTGGTCCATTTGTCCTTTGGAATAATCTTTCCCTTATTTCTTTGGTTTTCTTCATTGTCTTTTTCTCCATATGGGGTGAGACCAGGAGATGTATCTTAGATAGCCGCTCACAAGCTTTTAAGAACCCAGACGTTACTCACCAAAGTAGAAAGTGGAACATTTTCTTTATAAACTATGTTATGCTAATTGAGCTAGATGTCCTCCAAGACTGGGGTCCCCAGCCCTCAGCCCAGTAACTCGGTCCCTCAGTGAGTTTGGGTGTGTCTATGAACCTTCTATGACTTCGCCTTGGTCAAGTTGTGCTGGCTTCCCCACTATTGTGTACTGTCTTACCCTTCACCAAAGTTACCACTTATCTATTGTATACATAGTGATTTTCCCTGCTTATCCTTTCCCTCCTTCATAGCCATCAAAGATTGTTTCTTTCTGTGTGTAAACCTTTTCATGAGTTTTTATAATAGTAATCTCGTATGCTATTTGTCCTTTTGTAATAGACTTATTTCACTCAGTATAGTGCCCTCCAGATTCATCCATGTTGTGAGATGTTTCACAGATTCATCTTCATTCTGTATTGTTGCATAATATTCCATTGTGTGTAGGCACCATAGTTTGTTTATCCATTCACCTGTTGATGGACAGTTAAGTTGTTTCCATCTTTTGCTATTGTGAGCAATGCTACAATGAATATGTCTGTGCGTAGTCCTATTCATGTGATGGCTCTTATTTCTCTAAGATATAGTCCTAGGAGTGAGATTGTCGGATCATCTGGAATTTCTAGGTTTTTAAGGAAGTGCCGTATCATTTTCCAAAATGGTTGTACCATTTTGCAGTCCCACCAGCAGGGCATATGAGTTCCGATCTCCCCACAGCCTCTCCAACGTTTGTTTTTTTCTGTTTTTTTTTTTTATTAGTGCCAGTAATGTTGGGGTGAGATATATCTTTTGGGTTTCTAATTGCTGTTTTTGTATAATCTCTAATTGTTTATTTATTTTGACATTTTGTTCTTGTGTTATTTTCCTGAATTCTTCCATTGCTTTGTGTTTTCCCTGATTTTGTTAGTATTTTCCATGATTTTATCTATTTTTTCCTTAGGTTTTTCTGTGTTTTCCTTGATCTCTTTCCTAATCTCTTGGAAAACCCTGAATATTAGGCTTTTGAATTCCCTATCAGGTAGTTTTAGTGCTTTTTCTTCTACCAGAAGGTCATCTGGTGTTTTATTTTTGTCATTTACTAGGGTCATCCTGTCCTTTTTTTAATAAGTTTTTTGATATTTTTTTGCTCTCTCTGAGACATTCAGGAATTATTTTCTTTGTTTTAGGTTTTTTTCATCCTGCTTTTTTGTTTTATTATGTTATGTCTGGGCCAGTGGGCCGGGCATGTTTTATTGCTTGCTTGTCTGTGGGCATGATAGTTCTCACCACCTTGTCCAATAGGCTGGGCTGGTCACTCAGCTGTGGTACAGCAGAGCAGGTCCAGCAAGAGGGATTGAGTGGGTATGGGTCGATTGTCTGTGGCAGGAATCTGGGCCCGCAGGGTAGGTCTGGGGGTGGTGTGGCAGGATGGGGCTGGGCTGGAGGTCCAGAAGTCTGTGCTGGTCCCACTAAGGGGTGTGATGATCAGCAGGACAGAGCTGGGGGATGGCGTGGGGCGGAGTCTAGGATCCAGAAGTCTATGCCAGTCCTGCTTAGGGGTGCAGCACTTGGTATGGTAGGGCTGGTTGTGGCATGGGGTGGGATCTGGGGATATGGGGCTCCACACTGGTCCCACTCCTGGGCTTCGTGCTCAGTGGGGTAGGGTCAGTGGGGTGGCATGAGGCTGGGTCCATGGGCCTGGGAGTCCACTTCTGTCCTGCTCAAGGGTGTGGTGCTCAGTGGGGTGGGGCCGGGGGATGGTACAGAGCAGGGTCTAGGGATCTGGAGGGTCTGTGCCAGTTCCACTTGGGGGTGCAGTGCTCAGTGGGGCAGGGCCGAGGGCCTGGAGGTCCAGGCTGGTGCCACTTGGGAGCACAGCACTTGGTGGGGCAGGGCTGGGAGGTGGCACAGGGTGGGGGCTGGGGGTCTGGAGGTCTGTGCCAGTGCCACTGGGGGGTGCAGTGCTTGTTGGGCAGTGCAGAGAGGCAGGAGGGAAGAGAGAGGATGTGATGTGTGCAACTAGGTGGGAAAGAGAAAAAAAGAGAAGAGAGAGAAACAAAAGCAAAAAAAAAAAAGAAAAGGCAGTGCGGCAGGAGCCGGTGGGTGGGGGTGCGGCAGACCCAGAAAGGTCATGTGGCTTTGGCTCTCTAGCCAAGCAGTGTGGCACAGCCCGTCGAGAAGGGAGTGAGGCAGTGCACAGGGCTAGGTGGGCAGGAGAAAGGAAAGAAAGGAAGGGAAAGAGAGAGAAGAAACAAAAATAAAATAAAATATGGCACCGAAGGAACTGGCCATTGGGGGTGGGGTGAAACTGGGGTGGTGGAAAATTAGTATTTCTCTCAATAGGTGGCGTGGCATGGCCCATCAGGAAGGGGTGGAGGCAGTGCAGGAGGCTCGGTGGGAGGGCAAAAGAAAAGGGAGAAAGGGAAAGAGAAAAAAATAAAAATAAAAAATATGATGCTGAGGGAGCTGACCGGTGGGGGTAGGGTGATCCCGAGGTGGCAGCAAGCCGTGTCTCTCCAGATGAGCAACTGTGGGCCATTGGAAAGCAGTGGAGGGGCAGGAGGGTGAGGGATGAAAAAGCATATATCTCTGGTGACCGGGTTCTCTGTGTCCTGTTGGAGCTCAATGAATTGCCTTCCTGTACTCCCTGTCTGGGATCGTTGCTGGCTGTGTTCCAAAATGACAAAACTCTGCTGTATTAGCTGGCAGGGAACCTCCACTCTGTAGCTCTCCTTGTTCTCTGTTTTCTGTGAGTTTCTTCTTCCATTTGGTGCTTTATCGAGTTCTTTATCCCTTTATTTGGTGTTTAGGGTTCCAGGATTGATGTTTGTATCTGTTTTACTTAGTTTTTTGGGTCTTTGCTGCAGTGGGATGGCATGGTGCTTCTGTCTATAGCGCCATGTTGGCTCCACCTCTGCAACTAATTTTTGACATAGCCAGTCCCACAAAGCATATATTAAAATGTCCATCTGTGACTAAAATTTGAAGCATAACTTACCTATAAAAATTTTCATCTGACTTTTTCCATAAGAGTAATTTACAAAGAAATATACTAAAGAATATTTATTCCTAACATTTTGGAAGAACCCCTGGGAGATTTTTACCTAGAAAATATACAGTCCTTGTATATTTAAAATTCCTAACAAGATGGTTGTAATCTGAATAGCGAAAAGCTCTTTGCAGGGCAGCTTTTCCCAACTTACCCAAATCTTAAAATTTTTGAATGCCCAGCTTTGATCCAACAATTCCAAAACTCGAAATTTACCCTAAGGAAATAATTAGAGGAAAGAGGAAAGGGTTAGCCTGGAGAATATTTATTTTTTAAAAAAATGGGAAACTGCCTAAATAAATGTTGTTATATCAAACAATGGATACAACTATAAAAAATGATGCAATATAATATTTAATGACATGAAAGGGCATTCACTGTAGAGTATAAGTGGGGGAAGAAAGCAAGTTATTAAACAGCATGTATGACCCACCTCATTTGTATTACAAAATATATCAGTATATTGAGAAAAAACTGGAAGTGTCTATGGCGGAGAACAGTAAGTTTTTTCTGCAGAGGACCAGACAGCAAATATTTAGGCTTTACCATGGTCTCAGGGAACATCTAGCTCAATTGGCATGACACTACTTATAAAGATAATGCTCTACATTCTACCTTGGTGAGTAGTGTCTGGGGTC
>NW_004443977.1:6221357-6224330 GCF_000243295.1 Trichechus manatus latirostris | reverse complement strand
ATGTCATAAAACAGCATGTGTGTTACTGTTACATGAGAAACTATCTGTTCTGTAAGCCTTCACCTGAAGTACAATAAAATATTAAAAAAAAAAAAAAATTTAGGCTTTGCAGGCCATATGATCTCAGTTGAAACAACCCAACTCAGCAGTTGAAAGGAAAAAACAATAATAGACAACACGCAAATGAATATGTGTGGCTAAATTTAGCCCCTGGGTCTTAGTTTGCCAGCCCTTCTGCACTAAAGTTTGTTGACTCTTGGTCTATGATAAATTGTAAACAGTGGTTACCTCTAGGATCTGTAATTCTAGATTTAATTTTCTTCTTTTTGCCTCTCTACAAGGTCATAGACATTTATTCTCAGCAGACATACAAGATTTGATGAAATTAGGATAAAACATTTAATTACATTTTTATATTATCAATAATAGACTGCTATTGTTAGTCAGGAAACAGTGGTGGCGTAGTGGTTAAGAGCTACCAAAAGGTCAAACCAAAAGGTCGGCAGTTAGAAACCACCAGGCATTCCTTGGAAACCATATGGGGCAGTTCTACTCTGTCCTTTAGGATTGCTATGAGGCAGAATCGACTCAATGGCAATGGGTTTATTGTTAGTCATTCAATCAGAATAGGATTGGGTCACATAAACATTGTAAAATATTTGTTATAAGAATAAGTTAAAATAATGGCTACCCTTGACCACTTTGATATTAAGCATACTCTTTTATAGCCAGCCTAATTTTTGTGAAGTTTTAACTTCTGAATCAGCTTTCTAAGTGACCCAAAATATTTACTATGCAATATATGTTCAAAAATAAAAGATTATTTTAACATTAACATTAGGTCTAGAAAAACATAATTAATCAGGAAGTTTACAGCAAAGACCCGAAAAACTAAGTAAAACAGAGACAAACATCAATCCTGGACCCTAAGCATCAAATGAAGAGATAAAGAACTCAAGCAAGCACTGAATGGAATAAGAAACTGACAGAGAACAGACAGCAAGGAGAGTTACAAGTGGAGGTCCCGTATCAGCTAATGCAGCACAGATCCGCCATCTTGGAACCCTGTCAGAGATTGGTGGACAGGGAGTATGGGAAAGCAGATTCACGGAGCTCCCAGCAGGAGACAGAGCACCTGGTAACCAGCGAGACACACTTTCCCACCCCCAGCATTGCCTCCCCCTGCTTGACCTTCACTGCTTCCCAGCTGGCCCATCCGTGGCTTCCTGGTGGGTCATTTCCTGGCCTCCTGGAAGGCCAATTCACTGCTTCCCGGAGGACAGATTCTTGGCTTCCAGGAGGGCTGATTTCACTGCTTCCCAGTGGGCTGATCCACCGCTTCCCAGCAGGCCGCGACTGAACACAGGAGGCATAAGTTCTGTGCCATGCGGATTTGCCCCACCCACAACAGCTGGCTTCTTCAGTGCTTTCTCCTTGTTGCTGGTATTGCTCTGTTTTGGCCTCTTTTGGTTTCTTCCCTGCCTCTCACCTCCTCCTCCTCCTTTCTCTCAAACATCTGACTCCATTTGCCATCTTTGCTTTTTCTTACCAAGCTGTGAAGTGCTGCTCAGCTGGGGAACTGTTTCGCCGGTTCGCTTCTGTGGTCTGCGTGACCACAATGGTGGGATCCCTGGGTTTTTTTTTGTTTGTTTGTTTGTTTCTCTTTCTTTTTTCCTTTTTATTTTTATTCATTTCTTGGTTTCTCGTCTGTTTCTACTTACTTTCTTTTCCTGTCTCCTGAATACCTGGTGCTGTGTATCATCTCCAGCCCTACTATCTGGGCTATACTGTGTGGCTTGGGAGCCATTTCCCCAGTCTGTGAAGCTACGCCAGTGGGATCCCTGAGAGCATTTTTTTTTATTAATTTATTAAAAAATTATTTATTTATTTCTCCTTTTGTTTTTCTCCATTTCTCGTTTTCTTTTCTCTCCACTCTAATGGCAAACTCCCTCAGCACTTTTTTATTTTTGCTCCTGTTTCTCTCTCCTCTGTCTCTTCTTTTCCATACCCGACCTAGCTTCACATATCACAACCTCCTCCTCCCCGTCCTTTCTGCCTGTCTACACCGTGTGCTGAACATTGCACTTCTGAGCAGCACAGGCACAACCTACTGGAACTTGCCCTGCACTGACGACCTGCTCATCTTGTTGGCCCAAGTACGTGCCACAAACATCCCATTCCAGCCCCTCTCCTTCAGCTGAACCTTCCCTGCTACACCATAGCTGAATGACTAGCCCTGCCCATTGCACAAGAAGGTGAAAAATATCGTGTCCACAGATGAGCAAACAACAAAGAATGCAGAGCCTGCCTGCCCAGACATAACCAAATAAAACAAAAAAGCAGGACAAAACAAACAAATCTACAATCAATACATGAAGAAAATAACTACTGGATGTCTGGAATATGCAGACGCTATCAAAACATATAAAAAAAAGGACAGGATGGTTCCAGTAGGCATCCAAAATAAAACACCAGATGACTTTCAAGTAGAATAGGCACTAGAACTACCTGATAGAGAATTCAGATCTCTAATATTCAGAGCTATCCAAGAGTTGAAGCAAAAAGCAGACAAAAATGAGGAAAATAATAGACAAATTCATGGAAAAGGTAGACAAATACACGTAAAATACCGACAACAAAAATGGAAGCATTCAGGAAAATAAGACAGGAACAAAATGCCAAAATAAATTCACAACTAGAAATCATACAAAAACAACAATTAAAAATCCAAATGATAAACGACAAGATTTCAGAAATGGACAGTGTCATAGAAGGGCTGAGGAGCAGGTTTGAAACAATGGAAGACAGGATTAGTGAAATTGAAAACAAACACTTGGATACAATTTTGTTTGAGGAAAAATAAGAAAAAAGAATGGAGAAAAATGAATAAAACCTGAGAACTATGTGGGATACAATCAAGAGCAAAAATCTGAAAGTGATCGGAGTTCCAGAACAGGGGGAGAAAACGGAAAA
>NW_004443977.1:6219344-6220868 GCF_000243295.1 Trichechus manatus latirostris | reverse complement strand
CAAACAACATCGGATGACAGCCTGAATCTAGGTCACAAGATCGCACCAGCCAAATACTAACCTAGGAAATGAACTCTCAAGGACTATTCAAAACCAAAAGATTTACAACAGGGAACCAGAGAGGTTAATCTGCAAATGACAACAATGTCAGAATAATAAAAGAGGGAATAAATGGGGTAGGTATAAAACCTTCTAATGGAGAGGAAGACAAGGTGATGCCAAGTAATAATAGACTGGTTCAAACTTAGGAAGATAAGGGTAAATTTCAAGGTAACCACAAAGAAAGTTAACAAATCTACTCATCAAAATAAAGAAGAAAAACAAAGTCTCAGTAAAAACAAAATCTATAAAAACAAAAGAAATGAAAAAAAAAAAAATCCACAAACAAAAGGAATTCAGCACAGGAGAGTAAGAGGAACAAAGAAATCATCAGCACCACAAAAGAAAAGCACTACAAAATGACGACAATAAACTCATATCTATCAATAATTACACTGAACCTAAAGGGCCTAAATGCACCCATAAAGAGACGGAGAGTGACAGAATGGATAAGAAAACAGGATGCTGTATACAAGAGACACACCTTAGAAACAAAGACATAAGTTTATTAAACACCAAAGGGTGGAAAATAATACATCAAGCAAACAACCACCAAAAAAGAGCGAGAGTGGCAATACTAATCTCAGATAAAATAGACTTTAAAACAAAATCCACCATAAAAGACAAAGAAGGACACTATATCATGATTAAAAGGACGATCCAGCGTGAAGACATAACCATAATAAATACCTACGCACCCAATGATAGGGCTCCAAAATACATAAAACAAACTTTAACAGCACTGAAAAGAGAAATTGACAGTTCCACTATAACAGTAGGAGATTTCAACACACCACTGTCAGTAAAGGACAGAACATCTAGAAAGAAACTCAACAAATATACAGAAGATCTAAAGGCCAAAATCAGCCAACTTGAACTCCTAGACATATATAGAACACTTTACCCAACAGCCACAAAGTACACATTCTTTTCCAACTCATGTGGAACGTTCTCCAGGATACACCACATATTAGGCCACAAAGGTACCCTCAACAGAATCCAAAAAATTGAGATAATACAAAGTATCTTCTCTGATCACAATGCCATCAAAGTAGAAATTAACAACAGAAAGAGCAAGGAAAAAAAATTAATTACATGGAAACTAAATAACACCTTGCTTAAAAACCACTGGATAATAGAAGCAATCAAAGAATAAAAAATTCCTAGAATCAAATGAGAATGAAAACATGTCATACCAAAACCTTTGGGACACAGCAACGGCAGTGATCAGAGGTCAATTTATAGCAATAGATGCACACATCAAAAAAGAAGGAAGAGACAAAGTCAGAACATTAGCCACACAACTCAAACAAATAGAAAGATAACAGCAATGGAAGCCTACAGCCACCAGAAGAAAGGAAATAATAAAGATCAGAGCAGAAATAAATGAAATAGAGAATAGAAAAACAATAGAAAGAATCAACA
>NW_004443977.1:6187420-6218169 GCF_000243295.1 Trichechus manatus latirostris | reverse complement strand
AATTCCATTTATAATAGCCCCTAAAAAAAAAAAAAAAAAACTTAGGAATAAATCTAATCAGGGACGTAAAAGAGCTATACAAAGAAAACTACAGAATACTACTGCAAGAAACCAAAAGAGATCTACATAAATGGAAAAACATACCATGCTCATGGATAGGTAGACTCAACATTGTGATAATGACAATTCTACCCAAAGCAATCTACAAATACTATGCAATCCTGATCCAAATACCAACAACATTCTTTAAAGAGATGGAAAAAATAATCATTAACTTTATATGAAAAGGGAAGAGGCTCTGCATAAGTAAAGCATTGTTGAAGAAGAAGAAGAAAGTAGGAGGACTTGCACTACCTGACCTCAGAATCTGCTATACAGCTATGGTAGTCAAAACAGCCTGGTACCAGGACAGCGACCGATACATTGACCAGTGGAACAGAATTGAGAATCCAGATGTAAATCCATCCACCTACAGTCACTTGATCTTCAACAAGGTCCCAAAGTCCATCAAATGGGGAAAAGACAGTCTTTTTAACAAATGGCAAAATTGAATGTCCATCTGCAAAAAAAAAGAAATAGGGCCCATACCTCATACCATACACAAAAACTATTTCAAAATGGATCAAAGATCTAAATCTAAAACCAGAAACTATAAAGATCATAGAAGAAAAAATAAGATCAATGCTAGAGACCCTAATACACGGCATTAACAGGATACAGTCCATAACTAACAACATACAAACTCCGGAAGATAACATAGACAACTGGGATCATCTAAAAATTAAACACTTAGCTCATCAAAAGACTTCACCAAAAGAGTAAAAAGAGAACCCAAAGACTGGGAAAAAAATTTTGGCTATTACAAATAAGACAAAGTTCTAATCTTTAAAATCTACAAGAAAATCCAATGCCTCTGCAACAAAAAGACAATCCAATTAAAAAATGGGCAAAGGAAATGAACAGACACTTCACCAAAGAATGCATTCAAGCAGCTAACAGACACATGAGGAAATGCTCGCGATCACTAGCCATTCCAAAAAAAAAAAAAAACCTAACACCGTCAAGTTGATTCCAACTCATAGTGACTGTATAGGACAGGGTAGAGCTGCCCAATAGAGTTTTCAAGGAGCGTGTAGTGGATTCAAACTGCTGACCTTTTGGTTAGCAGCTGTAACACTTAACCACTACTCCACCATGGTTTCTCACTAGCCATTAGAGAAATGCAAATCAAAACCACAATGAGATACCATCTCACCCTGACTTTACTGGGACGAATCAAAAAAAACAGAAAATAACAAATGTTGAAGAGGCTGCAGGGAGATCGGAACTCTTATGCATTGCTGGTGGGAATGCAAAATGTTACAACCATTTTGGAAAACGATATGGCACTTCCTTAGAAAGCTAGAAATAGAAATACCATGTGATCCAGCAGTCCCACGTCTAGGAATATATCCTAGAGAAATAAGAATAGATATATGCCACCTATGTTCATTGCAGCGTTGTTCAAATAGCAAAAAGATGGAAACAACCTATGTGCCCATCAACAGATGAATGGATAAACAAACTATGGTACATACACACAATGGGATACTATGCAATGATAAAGAATAATGATGAATCTGTGAAGCATCTCACAACATGGATAAATCTGAAGGGTATTATGGTGAGTGAAATAAGTCAATCACAAAAGGACAAATACTGTATGAGACCACTACTGTAAAAACTCATGAAAAGATTTACACAGAAAAAGAAATAATCTTTGATGGGTACAAGGGAAGGGAGGGGTGGGGGTGGAAAACACTAAATAGACAATAGATAAGTGGTGACTTTGGTGAAGGGTAAGACAGTACACAATATTGGGGAAGCCTGTACAACTTGTTCATGGTAAGGTCATGGAAGCTGCATGGACAGCTCCAAATTCCCTTAGGGACCAAATTACTGGGCTGAGGGCTGTGGGGACCATGGTCTCAGGGAACATCTAGCTCAACTGGCATAACAGTTTATAAAGAAAATGTTCTTCATTCTACTTTGGTGAGTAGCATCTGGGGTCTTAAAAGCCTGTGAGTGGCCATCTAAGATACTCCACTGGTCTCACCCCTTCAGGAGCAAGAGAAAATGAAGGAAACTAAAGACGGAAGGGAAAGATTAGTCCAAAGGACTAAGAGACCACAACTACTATGGCCTCCACCAGATTGAGTCCAGTACAGCTGGATGGTGCCAGGCTACCACCACTCACTGCTGTGACAGGGATTGCAATAGAGAGTCCTGGACAGAGCTGAAGAAAAATATAGGACAAAATTCTAACTCAAAAAAAAGACCAGACTTACTGGCCTGACAGACTGGAGAAACCCTGAGAGTGTGGACACCCTTTTAGCCCAGTAATGAATTCACTCCGGAGGTTTACCTTTTAGCCAAAGATTAGACAGATCCATAGGACAAAACGAGACTAAAGGGGCACACCAGCCCAGGGGGAAGGTCTAGAAGACAGGAGGGGACAGGAGAGCTGGTAATAGGGAAGTCAAGGTCACGAAGGGAGAGTACTGACATGTCATGGGGTTGTTAACCAATATCATAAAACAATGCATGTACTAAGTGTTTAATGAGAAACTAGTTTATTCTGTAAACCTTCATCTAAAGTTCAATTTAAAAAAAAAAAAAAGGAAATGGATATTGATGAGAAGCCTATGAGACAAAAAAAAAAAAAAAAAAAGAATTAGGAAGTTTAGTTGGTAAGGATCCCTGGTGGTGCACGAGTTAAGTGCTTGACTGCTAATCAAAAAGTTGGCAGTTTGAACCCCCACAACGGCCCCTTAGAAGTAAGACCCAGCAATCTGCTTCTGTAAAGATTACAGCCAAGAAAATCCTATAGGGAAGTTCTACTCTGTTACATGGGGTCAGTATGAGTCAGAATCAACTTGTTGGCTCCCAAGAACAGCAGCAAGTTTAGTTGGTAGAAGAATAGACATTGCATTTCAATTTCCCAAAAGCCTCTAAATTTTGGAGTATCAGCAGCATTGTTTGCATCCCTGGAAGAGAAAACAAGGACAGCTGATTGTGTAACTCAAAAGTCTAGCAGAGTTATCGGGTCTTCCAGCCTTGTGGAGTCCAATCAGTGATGTGCTGGTAAATGTTCAACAGCCATCATTGCAGGGGAAGGGGAGAGAAAGCCCTGATTTGTAGCATCTGCCAATTTCTGTGGTGTAAACATTCCTAACCATGGACAGTTTCAAGCTACCAAAGGGATGTGAATTGGCTTGCAAAATTTCTGTAAATTTAATGATCATCTCTTGTGAGCCAGTACAAGCTGCTTCAGCACACCGAGTTCAATTAAAATACTTGAGCCCCAATCCCACTTACTGTACAAACTCTAGGCTCTACTCTTCTGCCCCCTTCCCCAACCAGATCTTTCCGGGAAGTCCTGAGGGCTTACATTCTCATGGCAGGTCTATCCTGCTGCCTACTTTTGCAGAGCTGGCTGGCTCTTAAACATCACCCCTGGCTTCTGGGGGCTCTGCTGTCTGTTGCTGTGTGTACCTCAGCTCCTCCTCCTTCCTTAGGAAGGCTATTATGTATAACCAACTTTTCTTTGCCCTCATTTCCATTCCATCAACAGGTCCTGCCAACTCCATCTTGAAAATAAATCCCAAACCATCAGTAGGACTACCCTGTTCATTTCCGTCTACCAGCCTGGTCCAAGTCACCGTCATCTCTTTCTGGGCTGACCGCAGTAGCCTCATAACTGGCCTCCTTCCTTGACTCCTTGCTTCTTATGCTGGAGTTGGCCTTGAACTCATAGCAACCCCATACACGAATAAAACGCTGCCTGGTCCTGCACCATCCCTATGATCAGTTGCAGATCAGACCGTTGTGATCCATAGGGTTTTCATTGGCTGATCACCAGGCCTTTCTTCCATGTCTTTCTTACTTGGAAGCTCCGCTGAAAACTGTTTAGCATTATAGCAACATGTGACTGTTTTCTGACAGACGGGTGGTGCGTTGGCCGGGAGTCCAACCCCCGTCTCCCACATGGAAAGCAAGAATTCTATCACTGAACCACCCTGCCCACATACCTACTCCTAGTCTCCTATGATTCATTCCCATACAGCAACTAGCACCATTTTTTAAAAAATTAGAGTCATTTTCATTTTTAAAATCAAAATGTAATGTCTACATGTGCCAAGCATCCAAAGAGAGGAATCATTTGAATGTAAGAGCAGAGCAGATGAAAATTCTTTCTTATTAAGTTGTTCAAATGTCGGTTGACTTAGTTGTGAAACATTTGCCATAATACCTCATTTAAAAGAAAAAGCAATTAATGCATGTGTATCTCTGTGATTTAATAAAACAAAATTTTGTATAGAAACACAAGGGAGGTAACACTTCCTCCCTTTCTCCCTCTGATAGGAATTGAATCCTTTGTTGACACATCAAGCCCAAAAGAAAAGTTATTAAGGTCAAGGAAAATTTTATTTCTGCATCACATTGATTTTTTTTTAAAAAATGTTAACCTATGTTAATCTCCCATATAAGATATGTTGGAGCAGTTCTAGGCCCTTGTTCCATCAGCCCTTGACACTCTCTCCCCCTATAAACAACAGCTATCATTTATTGAGCTCTTACATGTTGGGCATTATGCTAAGTAATTTCTTTACATGCATTGTTGCATTTAGTAGTTACACAAACCACCTACTCACAGATGAGGAATTAAGGTAAAGCGTTAATAATAATAGCAAACATAAAGGACTTACTGTGTGCCATGGCTGTTCCTAGCTCTTTATGTACATTAACTCAATGAATTTTCAAACAGCCTATGCTGTTATTATCCCCATTTTACTGATGAGACAAATGGAAGCTAAAGAGGTTAAGAAATACGTCCAATCTTAAGTGGCAGAGGTGAGGTTGAAACCCATGTCTATGTGACTGAAGAATCGATGCTCTTAACCATCAGGCAATACTTTGTCTTAGTGTATTATCCTGGGCAAAAAGGAATCAGAATCTTATTGACCTGATCTTTTTTTACCAATTGCCATTGAGTCAGTTCAGACTCATGGTGACCTAATGTGTGTCAGAGTAAAACTGTGCTCCATATGGTTTTCAATGGCTGATTTTTTAGAAGAAGATCACCAGACTTTTTTTCGAGGTGCCTCTATGTGGACTTGAACCTCCAACCTTTCGGTTAGCAGCAGAGTGCATTAACTGTACCACCCAGGGACCGTCTGACCTGATCTGGTGCTGACCACTATAAATCCAGGATGACTTTGCTGAAGTGAACCACAGGAAGCAGAATGAGAGGAACAATTGAACTTTCAGGACAACAGTGGTTGAGTACTTGTGAAGGGGATGATGAGTAGCTTTCAGAAACCCATGCTCTAGCCAATCAGCAGAAGTGTAGTTTTCCTCCTGGCTCTGATTTCCCTTCACAGGCTCAATTGGACCACAACAGCCTGATACTGCCCTAGTCGCCACAACCTGGGGATGGTACTGATGACAGTTAAGATTGTGTGTCAGCTTGGCTGGGCCATGATTCTCCGTGTTTTAATGTAATCACTCCCATGATTGAATATACTGTGAGTAGCCAATCAGATGAAAGGGAGTCTCCTTGGGGGTGTGGCCCGCATCTGTATATAAGCAGACGTTCTGGCTTTTTGCTCTCTCTGGATCCTGCGGCTGCTTCCTGTCTCATCTCCCGTTCTTGGGACTTGAGCGGTCAGCTTATCTGCCGAACCTGGGATTCGTCGATCTGCACAGCCTGTGAGTGGGAGCCCTGCTCTTCAACCTGCTGATCTTGGGCTTGCCAGCTTCTGCAGCTGTGTGACTTGGGAGAGGCCTCTACCCTGATCCACGGACTTGGGACATTCTAGCCTCTACAATCACGTGAGCTGTTTCCTTGATATAATCTCTCTCTATATATATTTATACACTTTACTGGTTTTGCTTCTCTAGAGAACCCAGCCTAAGACAGTACTGGAGGATCTAGAGAGTGGCCAGCTCCCATTGCCTACACTGGGACTGTATTGGCATTGGGGGCTATAGAACATGACTCTGGGAGGGGCTGTCTGGTCACAGAGCTTGGCCCCTGACTCACACAAGGCTCTGGCCAGCCAAAGCCTGAGGAGATTTCATCAGCTCCAGCCGCTCTCCCTCTGAGCTGCTGCCCTGTCTGAATTTCCATTTGCACTTATTGTAGGGCTGGCCATGGAGTCTTGGCGCATCATTCAAATGTAATCTAACTTTCACAATAAGACTACGGGGCACTGAGCTGTGCTGTTTTTGTATTTCATTTTTATTTTTAAGGAAGAAGGGCTTATTGGCAATATTCTTTTCCTGACAATAACTCATTAGGTGCTGTCAACAGCAAAAATCTTAATGGACTTCAGCTGTCTGAGCCATATGTGTTATTCCTTTCTTTCTTACCCTCAGGGCCATTTGGAATGAAGGATTCTTAGGAAATGGACAACATATTGTCAAGTTTGAAAGCATGTAGAGCTGAACAGGATTCTAATGAAGGCTCATGGTCTTATAATTCAGTATTTATATGCAATTAAAGTTCACCAAAGTCTATAAAAACTTGCCACAACTGTGAATCAAATTAGTACCTTGACCTACTCAATTAGACAAAGAAAACATCAATATCATAATTAGGTGGCCAATTCCCTTGTTAGAATTAATGTAAATAGTGATTATGCTTTAAACTCAAATGAACACTATATTTTCAGACTAGAGGAAAGAGACCTAATGTTAAAAGATGTGAAATTACAGGTAGGAGAGAGTATCTTCATGTTTGATTAGTGAACCATCAAGGGGAATTGTTTTTTTGGTATCTCAGCAAGATTTTCCTTTTGACTCCAATCTGTCTCTCTCTCCTTTTACAAGGACTGACTGATCATAGATGGAGTCATTGCCTTGTTAGTTTAGGTTGAAGAGCAGAGTTTCAAACCCTCCAGTAGGCTATTGCTGAATTTTTCAGGAATTGCAAGCCACACCCAAATGCAGGTATGAGTAACAACCAGTCATCTTCTGCCTGCTGAGGTTCTTCATCCTTGTCAATGAGGAAAAGAAATTTCAGATCTAGGGAGGGGACTGCTATTGTGATGGGACAAATACAGTTATCACAATTGCTCACTTCCTGTCTCTAATTTCCTATTCTCATGATTTCCTCTCTGCTTTCTCTATTCATTGGTCAGAGTTTTCAATTACAGGAACCATTCAAGAAGCATGACCTTGCCAATGGGCCCATTGCTGTGAAGTCTATTCTAACTTCTGGTAACTCTGTAGGACAGAGTAGAACTCCCTGTAGGGTTTCCAAGACAGTAAATCTTTATGGACGCAGACTGCCACGTCTTTCTCCTGAGGAGTGGCTGGTGGGTTGAACCGCTGACCTTTTGGTTAGCAGCCGAGTGCTTAACCACTGCGCCACCAGGGCTCCTTGAACTTGCCAATGAATGCTAGAAATATAGGTGAAGAAGTAGGGAGTAAGGAGATGTTACTTTAAATGATGAATTTTCATTTGGAAGGATATTTTTGAGTCTTCTCTAGATGGAAGAAGGACCTGCATCAAAATTCTTTTATTCTTTAATCAGCACTTGAAAGATGCCTTTCTTTAAAATTTCCACAAGCAGATATAGTTTTTCTTTAAGTTTTGTTATGAAATAATAGTGTGGCAACAGTAGAAATATTTTGTTTGGTTTTTGAAACTTTATTTTGTATCTGTATATCCAGAATGACCGCCACACAGGCTGTGAAATGAGTCGGTTATTCAGTCAATCCATTAATAGATTTGTAGGGAGTTTTATTAGCAGGATGTGGCATAGTCTTGGCTTCTTGATTACTTATTCTTGGGATTTAAGAATCGCTTTATGCTTTACTATTTTTTTTCCAGAGGACACATGGTGATCTACAGACAATTTAAAAGACAAATTTTCTTGGGATATTTGTGTAGCATGTTTAGAATACGCTACCAGCATCTTAGATAAATCTCTGCCAGAGATGGGCTTAGAATATAGCACATTTTATAGATGTGGAGTCCTTATAAATATTATTCGAAGATGATGCCAGAAGTGAGCTTTTAAATTCAAAATGTTGTAATTTAGCTTTGTAGAGTTGAAGTATTTCTTTAACCACTCAGGAATGGCAAAGGTGAACTATTTGCATACCCTTCTTTATTTTTATAGGGAATTTATTTGTTTGAGGAAGTCAAACTTGAGTATTACACTTATGCAATTTCTACATAAGTCACCTGTTTATATTCCTCGTTCATCAAGGTATCTCCAAGATTATTAGATACAGCTTGCTTATATTTCTTGAGCTGGCGCCAATTCTTGTATTAAATAAAAGTATGTACTTACTTCTCCTTGTATAAATAAGAGAGGGCAAATGACCTTTGTGTCATTAGCTTCAAAACCCTTGGATTTCCTCCAAATGATGGTTTCTAGTAATTAGAAATTTATTTAATTAAACAATAATATATCTTTTTCCTCAACTTTCCTGGTTATTAATTGAACATTGATAACAGAATGACTTATTCAATATCATACTTTAGTGATTGAGGTCATCCTTGCTTTCAATTTCTCCAGATTTCTTGCATAAATGATTGCTTCTCGACCATCATATGCTTGTATTTTCAGGGTACAACTATTCAGCAACTATTAATCATTTGAATGTTTAATCTTCTTTTATACCCACAAATACAAATGCTCTATATTATCTAATATTTACCACTAGATTTAAAAAAATTCTTTTATTATACATTGTGGAAAAATATTCTTTACTTTCTAGTCACTGTTATGCTTTACTCATATTTTCAGTTTAAATACAATTTGTAGAAATTTATAAGGCATTAAATTGAGTGTTTCATAAAAGTTGAACTGTAGTGCATTGATGTCCATTTAATATATTCAATTTCCCCCATGAATCCCCATTCTCCTTCCCTCCTTTCTACTTTTCCTTTCCTTCTTCACTCCCACATATTTGCTTAATACCTATAGTGTTTTATTCAAAGTTGAGTATGACATAGCCCTTGCACACAAGCAGTTGAGTTGGGGAGCTGATGGTTTCTTGCTTAAAAACATAGTCTATTGTATCACTCATGAACTTTTCTTGGTAGAGACATGTTACCTATTATTCCTTTGTACACAGTTTTCTTCCATTGTTTTCACTATTTTGCAGGCTATTTTTGTGATGTATTTGATGTTAATTGCTTCAATCACCTTTTTAAAAGACACAATTATGTTTGTTTTTTTTCAGTCCCCTAGAAACTTCTCAGTTCTTCAAGACTTTGCAAAGATAATTCAGGGCTGTGGTGAATTCATTAACAAATTCCCTTCATAAATTAGGATTCTTGTCAGGCCTGCCAGTGTATACAGAGCATATTCAAAATGAGCATTTTCCCTAACCTGCTTATAAAACCAAAACAAACAATAAACTCCAGTTCTTTTCATATTCTTCTTTTACCTTGAAATTGTCCATTCTTGTCTTCTTTTAAATGAGAAAATTTGTTTTTCTCAGCCATCTTAGACCATGATTGTTTCAGAATTTTCATATATTAATAGGCTTGCAATGTTTTAAAGGAGATATAATATTTGAAAGGTTCTTTATTTCTCTAAAATTTATTGCACTGACATCAGATCATTCTAATGTTTTCCAATTGTCGATAATGATGATTCTTACTCTGTGAGCATAATGATACTCCAAAGTCCATTGAGGTCATCCTTGCTTTCAATTTCTCCAGAAATTAGATTTCTTGCATAAATGATTGATTCTCAAGCATCATATGCTTGTATTTTCAGGATACGACTATTCAACATCTATTAATCGTTTGAATGTTTAAATCTTCTTTTATACCCACAAATACAAATGCTCAATATTATCTAATATTTACCACTAGATTAAAAAAAAATTCTTTTATTATACATCATGGAAAAATATTCCTTACTTTGTATTGCTTTAGATATTTTAGTCACTAACGTCCATCTTTTAAAAAATCTTTTTATTTTGAAATAATTTCAATCTTACTAAAAATTTTCAAAAATAGTACAACAAACTCCCTATATCTTTTATCTAACCTCTCTAATGATTAACATTCTACAACATTTCCTCATCATTTGCTATCTCTCACTCTCTCTTTATATATGTGTGTGTGTATATATAACTGGTTGTGGTTGAGTCCATTTCAACTCATAGAGACCCCATATGTGTCAGAGTAGAACTGTGCTCCCTACAATTTTCAAAGGCTGATTTTTTCGGAAGTCGATTGTCAGGCCTTACTTCCAGCATGCCTCTGGGTGGACTCAAACCTTCAGCCTTTCAGTTAGCAGCCAAGTGCATTAAACGTTTGTACCACCCCAGGTAATCTCTATATATATATATGTGTGTACACATATATATATGTGTCTGTATATGTGTATATGTATGTATACATATGCGTGTGTGTGTGTGTAGCCCTGGTGGCACAGTGGTGAAAAGTTTGGCTGCTTACCAAAAGGTTGGTTGTTTGAATCTACCAGCCACTCCTTGGAAACCCTGTGGGGCAGTTCTACTCTGTCCTATAGGGTTGCTATGAGTCGGAACTTACTTGACATCAACAGGTTTGGTTTTGGTATATGTATATGTAAGGTGTCCTGATGGCACAGTGGTTAAAGCACTCAGCTGTTAACAGAAAGTTTGGCAGTTCAAACCTACTAGCCCCTTAATGGGAGAAAGATGTGGCAGTCTGCTTCTGTAAAGATTATTGCCTTGGAAACCCTGTGGGGCAGTTCTATTCTGTTCTATAGGGTGGCTATGAGTCAGAATACACTTGACAGCAGTAAATGTGGTTTTTGTTTTATATATATGTGCACTGTATATGTATAGAGCTAGGTAGCTAGGTAGCTAGAGATATTTAGAAAAGGGTACAAATTAGTTTTTTTCTTGAACCATTTGAGAATAGGTTACAGGCATCATATTCCTTTCCCCTAAATCTTCAGTGTGCATTTCCCAGCAACAAGGACTTTCTCCACAGTATGATGAGCAAAATCAGGAAATTTAACAATGACACCATATTATTATCCAATCCATAAAACATTTTCAAATGTTGCTGTTTTTCCAATTGTCCCAACAATGTTCTTTATAAATTTTCTTCTAGTCCTAGACTCCATGCAGGATCACACATTGCATTTATTTTTCATATCTTTTTAGCCTCCTTAAATCTGGAACAACAGCTCAGCCTTTCTTTGTCTAAAATGGCATGAATACTTTTGAAAAATACTGGCTAGTTATTTTGTAAATATCCCTCAGTTTGGGTTAGTTTGTGATTTCCGTGTGACTAGGTTTAGACTATGAACTTTTGGGAGGAATACTGAAGAAGGAGGGAGCCACCAGCCGCTCTGTGGGAGAAAACATCTGGCGATCTGCTTCTGTAAAGATTTCAGCCTAGAAAACCCTACTGAGCAGTTTTACTCTGCTCTGTAGGGTCGCTGTGAGTTGGAATTGACTCTAGGGCACACAACAGCACCACCACCACAAAAGGGAAGTTCTGTCCTCAGTGCGTAGTGTCAGGAGGCACATTATGTCGTTTTGACCTTTACTGGAATGTTAACTTTGATCACTTAGTTAAGTTAATGTCTGACAGATTCTCCACTGTAAATTTACTATTTTCCCCTTTATAATTTACAACTAATTTATAGGGAGATACTTTGAGATTATGTAGACGTCCTGTTTCTCAAGACACTTTCATCCACTAGATTTGGTATCCATTGATGGTTCTTGCCTGACTCCATAGTTACAAAAGGTGATTTTCTATACCCTTTATTCCTTCTGCATTGTTATGTGAGGAAGAGCTTACCCTTCTCCCTCATTCTTTCATTGATATCAGCATGTATTCATGGATTTTTATTTTAATTATTTGAGTTATATCCTTTTACTTTCATTATTTAAATTGATGCTCAAATTGCCCAGATTTGGCCAGTGAGAGCTCTGTTCTGCCTTCGATTTGATATTCAAATTTTCATTTTTCAATGATACGTAGATACCTAAGAGTTTTCTTTGGTTATATTCATTCACTATCTGAATCACAAGTACTATCTTAGTGAAATCATAGAACAGTAGCATTATATAAAAGTATTAATTTTCAAAAAGTTAAAAACGTGACTCATATGCAACTGTAGTAAGTGCGTACTAAATATTTATTAAACTCATTAATACAAGGACCAATAGCATAGTAAACCTGATTAAAAAGAGAATTTAAGTTTAAGTACTGATAGTCAATAAAAGATAGAATACTGAAATATGATTGCACAGTTAGAGATAAAACTGGTTAATGTACTATATAGCAATGAAACTCTACTCATTGGGATTATATTTTCTATGGACAGAAATCTGCAAGTTAACATCTAACTTAACAGAATCTGGGCACTTACCAATACAAAACAGCAAATCAAACAAAGGTACATTCTCCTAGAGATGAACTAATCCCTGGGTGGGCCTGTTACACAATGCTTCATATTACACAGCAAGGACATGCAGTATCTTTTTGCCTTACAGGCAGTTCCGGGATTACAAACGAGTTCCATTCCTGAGTCTGGATTTAAGTCAAATTTGTACATAAGTCGAAACAGTTAGGTATGCTTCATATCTAATATTAGTTAGTCAAATGTTTGCCTAACATTTGCCTAACATAACAGCTACCTGGCCAACTGACTAGAGGAGATCTATATTTATGCCCATTCAAAAGAAAGGTGATCCAAATGAATTCAGAAATCAGCAAACAATATCATTAATATCACACGCAAGTAAAATTTTGCTCAAGTTTTAACATAATTCAGTAATATTTGGAGCCCTGGTGGCACAGTGGTTAAGAACTCAGCTGCTAACCAGAAGGTCGGTTGTTCAAATCCACCAGTCACTCCTTGGAAACTCTATGAGGAAGTTCTACTCTGTCTTATAGGGTTGTTTTGAGTCAGAATCCATTCGATGGCAGCGGGTTTTGTTTTTGGAATGTAACAATGGTGTGGTGGGGCATCTGACCTCTTTAAACTTCACAAGGGGAGGAATCATTACCAGCATCAACAGCCCAAGGCTGATTCCTGTGAGGCCGAGGTCATACATACCTCCACCCTTTAACCTTTTTACCAATTCTGATACCTATTTCGTTGCAATGGCCACACAGAACTCACAGAGAATACCCCTGATTATGGGGTTTATTAGAGAAGTAACAGGTTACAATTCAGGATCAGGTACAACTCAGCATACAGTTCTTTGATCAGGACACCCTCTTTTCAGCCATCCTCACAGGCACGCTTCTCTCTCGCCTTCAGCCTCTCAGCCTCTCAGCCCCTCAGCCCCTTGGCTCGACCTCTGCCCTGCTCAGGCAAGTGTTAAAAGCTTGTTAGCTCCGCCAGTAAGTACCTGGGGGCACCCCACTCCACCAGCAAGTCTCAGCCTGAAGGTGCTCAGCTCTCTTGCTCCCTGGGTCAGCATGCCCATTGCCTTACTCCATGGGCTGGAAAGCCCACTGCGCCATCTAGAGCCAGTTTCCTGGTTCTGCTGGTGCTGTTTCTCTGCCACCGCTTCTCACCATCTCACACTGTCCCTGGTGTTACAGCTCTCTCTCTCTCTGTCTCCTGTCTAGGAGGTTCTCAGCGCAGGAATCCCGTGTCCAAAGGATGCACTCCACTCTTAGCTCTTCTTTCTTGGTGATAATGAGAATTCCCCCCTTTCTGCCTCTGGGATAGCTCATTTTAAACCTAGCGGGGTGGCAAAACTGACCAATCCCCTCAGTATGGTTCCATACACCTTATTTGCATCGTCCTACCCCTACAAGGATGCCATGCACCTTACTTGCATTATTAGCAAACTGTCCAATCCCTTTGGTGGGCCACAAGCAACTTATTTGTGTAGTCCCACCCAATCATTTGGTGGGAGTTAAAAGACCATGGCTAGAAAGGCCATATAAAAGTGATCCATTGTAATGCAAATGTTTTGATGCACATCACAAAGTAGTGCTTATTTGTTATTATAAACCATTGTATGTACCTCAAATTTTTAATATAATAAGCTTTACAGGGGTTAGTTTGTAACGATGGGTTGTATATAAGACGGATGTTCGTAACTTGGGGACTGCCTGTATTTCCAAGTTTTGGATAATTTTCTTTATTACCTGCAAGTTATATTTCTCTGAAAATG
Organism: Trichechus manatus latirostris; assembly: GCF_000243295.1. Classification (NCBI taxonomy): domain Eukaryota; kingdom Metazoa; phylum Chordata; class Mammalia; order Sirenia; family Trichechidae; genus Trichechus; species Trichechus manatus. The sequence goes on along the minus strand of NW_004443977.1, from coordinate 6,204,012 downwards.
CCAAGTCAGACCATTTTGGTTCTATTCTTCAATTTTAATAGAAAATCCAAAGCTTTCACTGGCATCTTTTGTGGTTCTTCTTACAACGCTCTTACTGCAATTTAAGCTCATTTCACCTGTGAAGATAGAATGTGTCTGCTGTTATAACCCTTCCTAGATGTGAAGATAATCACTCAGTAGACTCTTGGCCTCCTTTTCTATGAAATAAATAATTCTTTACATGTTTTCTGGTATGTTCTGTTTTCTTACCTTTTAAGGGTTTTGCTCTTTTCCTGGAAATGATTTGCTTTTATCAGTTCTTAAAAATGCAGAGTTCCAAACATGACACTCTATCCTGATAAATCTAGTCAAGTGCATGTGGCATTCATGCTATTTCAATATACCCATATTTTGCAAAAGTTTTACAGAACAGCACTCTCAGATGATTGTTTTTTTTAACCAAAAACTTAAAACGGACACTCCATAAATCCCTGAATTTTCTATTTTCCTTATGCTGCTTTAATCATTCTTTGAGTGCTTATGAAAGCTTCAGACCTTGAGCTAAGGGCTAAAAAAACAAAGATGAACAGTGTAAAAGTTTCTCAAGCTGAAGAAGCACTTAGTCCTGTAAACAGGTGAATCTGAAACAAAGTGATTAAGTGTCCCGAACGACGACAAAGTGCTTGCTGGTCATTCATCTTACCTCATATCTCTAGCATTGTTCTTCTTAGTATTTGTTTCTAAATATACTGATAGCCACTTATGCCTTATTCCTCCAAAGAGAACTTAGAAGTCTGCCTCTTCAGCTACCTATACCTACCTTTTATTATTCGTTGGTTGTTGCAACTGAATTGAATTTGCCCAGGTCTCTAATTGATAACAGAATAAAGGGAAATAGGCTTCTAAAGCTTATTTCAGTCATTACACAACTTTTGTGGCTGTCACGATACCCAGGACCTGACTGTTGCCTCACTACCAATTCCTATTTCTTATCTCTGCAACTGATTTCAGTCAACCTTCCCTCCCTCAAGAATTTCTCTCTGCTTCCTGCAGTGTAAACATGGCTTTAATGCTCTATTGCATTTCTTTTCCTGGTCCTTACTTCCTCTTTAAGGGAGCCTTGGTGGTGCAGTGGTTAAGCACTCAGCTATTAAACCACAAGGTCGGCAGTTCCAACCCACCAGCCACTCTATGGGAGAAAGATGTGGCAGTCTTCTTATGTAAAGATTGCATCCTTGGAAACTCTATGGGGCAGTTCTACCCTGTTCTATAGGGTCACTATGAGATGGAATTGACTCGATAGCTACAGGTTAACTGGTTAGTCCCTCTTTGACTTAGGAGCAAGGGAAGGAGTTATACAGAGGGGTATTTTGTTGTTGTTAGCTGCTGTCGAGTTGACTCTGATCCATGGTGACCTTATGTGCAACAGAATAAACCATTGGCTGGTCCTGTGTCATCCTCACAATCACTAGCATGTTTGAGTTCATTGTTGCAGCAACTGTGCCGATTCATCTCACTGAGGGTTTCCCTTGCCATCGTTGGCCCTCTACTTCAGCAAACATGATATTCTGCTTCAGTGATAGATCCCTCCTGCTGACATATCCAAAACAAGCGAGTCCAGCAATGTTCTGTTGTAATCCATGAGGTATTCATTGGCTAATTTTTAGAAGTAGATTGCCAGGCCTTTCTTCCTAGTCTATCTTAGTCTGGAAGCCCTACTGAAATCTGTCCACCATGGGTGACCCTGCTGGTATTTGAAATACAGTGGCATAGCTTCCAGCATCATAGCAACATGCAAGCTGCCACAGTACAACAAACTGACAGATGATTGATGGAGTATTAGACGGGGTTTAATAGTGTATCTTACCAGCATGTAACTAGGTGCCCTGGGACCAGCCTATACTTGTTAAATGGCCACTGACTCAAAAAAAACAACAACAAAAGTTTCTTTAAAATTTCAAGCTTACATTGAGTCAGCCAAGGTTAGCAATCAAACTACTTAATCCAAACCACAAGCGTAATACTTTCTTGTGATGATAATAGAAATCATTAGTTTTCTCTCAGACAATGCTAAAATGGTAGTTGAATCAGACTCATGTAAAGTCTACACTAACAAGAACTTAGAACAGATCTGTCCCTGCTGGTGAAGGATCAATGATTCCTGTTATTGTTGTTGTTAGGGGCCATCAACTCAGTTCCAACTCATAGTGAGTCTATGTATGAATAAACACTGCCTGGTCCTGCGTCATCCTCACAATCGTTATGCCTGAGCCCATTGTTGCAGCCACTGTGTCAATCCATCTCATTGAGGGTCTTCCTCTTTTTCGCTGACCCTCTGCTCTACCAAGTATGATGTTCTTCTCCAGGGACTAGTCACTCCCAATAACTTGTCCAAAGTATGTAAGATGAAGTCTTGCCATCCTCGCTTCTAATGAGCATTCTGGCTGTACTTCTTCCAAGATAGATTTCTTTGTTCTTCTGGCAGTCCATGGTGTATTTGATATTCTTTGCCAACACCATAATTCAAAGACATCAGTTCTTCTTCGGTCTTCCTTATTCATTGTCCAGCTTTCACATGCATATTAGGCGATTGAAAACACCATGGCTTGGGTCAGGCGCACCTTAGTCCTTAAAGTGACATGTTTGCCTTTTAACACTCTAAAGAGGTCTTTTGCAGCAGTTTTGCCCAATGCAATGTGTCCTTTGAGTTCTTGACTGCAGCTTCCATGGGTGTTGATTGTGGAGCCAAGTAAAATGAAATCCTTGACAACTTCAATCTTTTCTCCGTTTTTCATGATGTTGCTTATTGGTCCAGTTGTGAGGATTTTTGTTTTCTTTATGTTGAGGTGTAATCCATACTGAAGGCTATAGTCTTTGATCTTCATCAGTAAGTGCTTCAAGTCCTCTTCACTTTCAGCAGCCCAGGTTGTATCATCTGCATATCTCAGATTGTTAATGAGTCTTCCTCCAATCCTGATGCCCCTTTCTTCTTCATATAGTCCAGCTTCTCAGATTATTTGCTCATCATACAGACTGAGTAAGTATGGTGAAAGGATACAACCTTGGCACACACCTTTCCTGTCTTTAAACCACACAGTATCCCCTTGTTCTGTTCGAATGACTGCCTCTTGGTCTAAGTACAGTTTCCTCATGAGCACAGTTAAGTGTTCTGGAATTCCGATTCTTTGAAATGTTATCCATAATTTGTTATGATCTACACAGTTGAATGTCTTTGCATAGTCAATAAAACACAGGTAAACATCTTTCTGGTATTCTCTGCTTTCAGCCAGGATCCATCTGACATCAGCAATGATATCTGTTGTTCCATGCCCTCTTCTGAATCTGCCTTGAATTTCTGGCAGTTCTCTGTTGATGTACTGCTGTAAGTACTTTTGAATGATCTTTAGCAAAATTTTACTTGGGTGTGATATTAATGATATTATTCCATAATTTCTGCATTCAGTTGGATCACCTTCCTTGGATATAGGCATAAATATGAATCTCTTCTAGTCGCTTGACCAGATAGCTGTTTTCCAAATTTCTTGGCAAAGATGATTGGGCACTTCCAGTGCTGCATCTGTTTGTTGAAACATCTCAGTTGGTATTCCATCTATTTTTGGAGCCTTGTTTTTCACCAGTGCTTTCAGTGCAGCTTGGAACTCTTCCTTCAGTACCATCGGTTCTTGATTATATGCTGCCTCCTGAAATGATTGAATGTCAACTAGTTCTTTTTGGTACAGTGACTGCCAGGCTAATATTAAGCCATTAATCATTCATTAACCTTTGTCTTAATTACTGTGTTTCTTGGTGGCATCTATGTCAGGCTGCAGTAATTTGTTATTTTATGGAAATTGTTGCAGCAGTCTTCTAGGATAGCTAAAAATAGAACATTTACTTGTATATAAGTATATGTTATAACCTGCCATCTTCCTTCTATCCTGAGACAACACCTTCTGAAGAAAATAATAAGATCCCTGTTTGAATATATTTTTTTAAGTTGGACAAGAACAAATGCTAAAAATCAGTGATAGTTATTACTAACAGTTGACTATGACTTTCACCCTCAAACTTGAACAAATTATGACAGGGATAGATTACCCAATAAATAAGGTAAGCATGTGTTAGCTCATTAACAAAACGGGCACCAGTTGTCCAAAGCAAAGGCCCATAGATGCCAAGCAGAGAGGGCACAAGGAAAACCAAGTGCACAACCATGGTTCAAGAAAGACTCGATTCATTGTCCTTATTATGTGCGGAAGTAGATATTGTTCGACAGCTTAATTATGACAAAATCAGTGAAGAGTTTGTAAGAGCGAAGAAGAGAAATGTTTTTTAATTATAACGTGTTAGAGATGAAAGATCTATCTAAAAACAGAATAATTTGTTGTAATATTTGTTTTCTAATCATTAAATTTTCTGTTACGACATTTTCTCATTTGTTCATTTATAATTATAGCATTTATTATGAAACAAGCATCAAAAGAAGTATGAGCTATTTAAAGCAAAATTGGTGAAAGTCAAATTTTTGTGGGAGATCAACAGAATTTTACATTGATTGTTGAAACAGCTGAGTTCACTGACTCATTATCTTTGTTGTAGAATAGGTGAAATATTCTTTTTGTAGAAAATGTGGTATATAGTAAAAATCTTAGTAACCTGCATCCACTGAAAATTTTATAATCTAGTTCATCTCATTCCACTAGAATGGCATGTACCACTTTTGTGTTCAATCACCAGTATTATAGTCACATTTAAAAAGAAGTTACATCACGGATAGCTAATACACATACACACACACACATATATATTCATGTATATATCTAACTCACATATCCTGTTCGAATGTGTGAGTAAGCAGAGGAAGGAGCACCACAGATTATCAGTGTTTAGGGTCCTCACATGCCTTAATCTGACCCTTTATTTGGGTTAATATTAAAGAATTTGATGCCACTCTGTTTCCTAAAATTCACATGCTGAGATGTTTTTTCTGTAGATTACGGGAAATAAAATAGTAAGTGTCTTAGTTATCTAGTGCTGTTATAACAGAAATACCACAAGTGAATGACTTTAACATACAGAAATTTATTCTCTCACAGTCTAGGAGGCGAGAAGTCCGAATTCAGGGCACCAGCTCCCGGGGAATGCCTTCTTTCTCTGTTGGCTCTAGGGAAAGATCCTTGTCATCAATCTTCCCCTGGTCTAGGGGCTTCTTAATGCAGGGACCCTCGGTCCAAAGGACACACTGCACTCCTGGCATGTCTTTCTTGGTGGTATGAGGTCCTTTTCCTCTGCTTGATTCTCTCTTTTATATCTCAGAAGAGTTTGACTCAAGATACAACCTGATCCTGTAGCTTGAGTCCTGCCTCATTAACACTGCTGCCTCTAATCCTGCCTTATTAACATCACAACCCAGTGTTGTTGAGTTGATTCTGACTCATAGCACCCCTATAGGATTTGCAACGCATAGGATAATCACATCAGATCATAAAATGGTGGGCAACACACAATACTGGGAATCATGGCCTAGCTAAATTGATACACATTTTTGGGGGACACAATTCAATCCACAACAATAAGTGCCTAACAGAAACCTGTTATGCTCCTCACAGTTTGTAATGTTCTAGAACAATGTTATCCAAGTGTGGTCCTTGTCTGGAAACGTGCAATACCTGGGATCTTTTTATAAAGGAAAATTCTTTTTTAAATGGAAAGGAAGATTCCTTAAAAGATGCAAATTTCCAAAATGGACCTAATAAGAAATAGAAAACAATTTAATATTTAATATAACTATTATAGATATTGAATTTTTAATTATGAATCTTACAAAAAAAAACTCCATGCTCAGATGGTTTCAAGATGAATTCTATCACAACTTCAAAGAAAAAAATAATGCTAATTCCACACAAATTATTTCAGAAAACAGAGGGCAAGAGAACACATCTAAAACCAGACAAAGACATCACAAGAAAATTATAGGCCAACATCTCTCATGAACATAGACACAAAAATTTTAAACAAAATTTTAGCAAATCAAAGGATAATACATCTTGTCCAAATGGGATTTGTCCCAGAAATGCAATGTTGGTTTAACATCCAAAAATCAGTTGCAATTTACCGTGTTAAAAGAATAAAAGAGAAAAACTCTTTGGTCATTTTAATAAATGAAAAAAAAATTGATAAAATTTAGCACACATTTATGATTAAAACTCTTAGAAAAGTAGAAATAAGAGGAACATCTTCAAACTAATTATGGTGGAAATATTTACAGCTAACATCATAATTGTGAAAGACTAAATAGTTTTTACCTAAGATCAAGAACAAGGAAAGGATGACTGCTGTTGAAAATATACAGCCCAAAGCACCATTAACAGATTGCCATGCAGGTTAAATAGACAACTTTAAAGCTGGGCAACATGTCATTACCAAGTAAATCAGTGCTCCAATTAATTAAAAGTTTTCAGAATACTAAAGTGAAAAGACAAATTACTGACTGGGAGAATATCTTTAGAAACCATATATCCGGTAAGAATCTAATAACCAAACTATATATAAAACTTTGACAACTTGACAAAAAAGAGAAATAATGCAATTATAAAATGGGCAAAGGACTTGAATAGACATTTTACCACAGAGAACATTCAAATGGCCACCAAACACTTGAAAAAATGCTAAATGTCGTTAACCATCAGAGAGATACAAATCAAAACCACAATGAGATATCATTTCACTCCTATTAGGATGGCTAAGATAAAAGCAAACAAACTAAAAAACATAAAATAACAATTGCTGGGGAGGATGTAGGGAAATTGGAACCCTTACCCATTGCTGGTCAGAATGCAAAATGATACAGCCATTGTGGATAACAGTGTGACAGTTCCTCAAAAAACTAAAAAGAGAACCACCCCATACAACCCAGCAATTCCATTCCTAGATATGTACTCAAAAGACTTGAAAGCAGAGACTCAAACAGAGACTTGTATACCAGTGTTCACTGCAGCACTATTCGCAGTAGCTGAGAGATGGAAACAACCTAAATGCCCATCAACAGATGATTGGATAAACAAAATGTGGAATATACATACAATAAAATACTACTCAGTTGGAAAAATGAAGTCTTGATACCTGCTGCAGTATGGATGGAGCTTGAAGACATTATGCTGAGTGAAATAAGTCAGTCGCAGAAGGACAAATATTATATGACCTCACTTATATAAAAAGACCAGAAAAGGCAAATGTATATGGGCCAAACTTTATTACTGATGTTATAGATTGAATCAATCATGTAACCCAAAAATATGTGTTGTAAATTCTACCTTCTATGCCTGTGGTTATAATCCCATTTGGGAATGGATAGTCTTTGTAGTACTAATGAGACATGATTAGCATAGAATGTATTTTAAGTTAGCCTGTTTTGAAATATAAAAGCTATTAAACAAGCAGCAGAAGAGAGATGGGGTAAGATACCTACCAAGATACATGGAGATAGCTAAGGAATCAGAAAGCAGAAGATGAAGAGACAAGGACCTTCCTCCAGAGTTGACAGAGACGTCTCCTAGAGCTGGCACCCTGAATTTCGACTTCTAGCCTGCTAAACTGTGAGAAAATAAATGACTGTTTGTTAAAGCCAACCACTTGTAGTGTTTCTGTTGTAGCAGTACTAGATAATTAAGATAAGGGTAGGAAGGAGGGAGAAAGGTGGGGTAACTGCTTATGGAATACTGAGTTTTGGTTTACAGTGGTGGAAAAATCATACTGATTTAAGGATAGGGTTGCACAGCCAATTATTGTTAAGTGCTGCCAACAAGTTGTACATCTGTAAAAATTTGAATTGGCAAAGGTTGTGTGATAGACATATTTACAACAATGACCAAAAAAAAAAAAAAAGTGTAGCTGCTGAGGCTACTTATGTACAACCAGACACCTCATGGGATTTGGTTGCTTGGTTTGGAGGTTTAGGGTCATGGTTTCATGGGACATCCCAGTTTTTTGGCCTAATAATGTTTTTAGTGCTTCTGTTCTACCTCCTAGTTTGTTGTGTAGTTCTTAGGGTCTCAAAAGCTTGTACGTGGCCATCTAAGGCACAATAATTAGTCTCTATTCACCTGGAGCAACAGAGGAAGAAGGTGAATCAGGAATAGGAGGAAGAAATGGAATGTGTAGCTAAATGCCTGCAATGAAAAACTGCCTGCTCTGCCATGAGACCAGAACTTGAAAATTCCTGGCTATGATTACTGAACATTTTGATCAAAGAGTCTATAGAAGAGTCTTGCTCAAAAGGGGGAAAATGCAGAACAGAATTTAAAATTCTCATGGACTCCAGACATTCTGGAGCTATGTAGGCTGGAGGAATCCCTGAAACTATTGCCCTGAGATAATCTTTAAACCTTAAACCAAAAATATCCTCTGAAGTCTTCTTAAAACCAAACAATAGCTTAATTAGGAGAAAAAGATTTGCCTTGAGCATTATGCTCTTAAGAACTATCTATAGGGGATCAAATTGACATCAGCAACTGGAAAGATTAGATAGGAACCTTAGGGAGCAGTGAATTTATGGTAATGGGGGAGGAACAACTTAGAAAAGCAGAGTGAGAATGGTTGCACAACTCAAAAAATATAATCAATGTCACTGAATTGTACATGTAGAACTGTTGAATTGGTGTTTGTTTTTCTGTGTATATTCTCAACAACAACAACAAAAAATCAGGAAAATTAATAAAAAAAGATTTTCAGGGTACTTACATATAATTTTATCAGTAACTTTGAACAAAAAGTTTTTGATTGTTTGATGATTATGTCAGTACATGAACTCAAACATTATAAACAATAGAAAAATAGAAATCTTGTTAAGACAATCACCAGATCAGTGAGCCATGGTTGTAAGACCTCTGGAGTCTTAGAAATAGAATATATTCATTAATTTTCCATTGTTTTCTGAAAGAATAAATTTCAAATGTTTCAGGGAGCCTGATCGTGTAAATACATTTATGTGAAACTAGATAAGCTGCCTCTAAAGGTTAGTTACAGTTTAAGGCATAACTTAAAAAAAAAGAAGAAAATCATTGTCATGAAGTGGATTCCGACTCACAGTGACCCTGTAAGACAGAGTAGAATGGCTCATAGGGTTTCCAAGGCTGTAAGTCTTCACAGAAGCAGACTGCCACATCTTTCTCCTGCAGAGTGGCTGGTGGATTCGATCTGCCAGCCTATCAATCAGCAGGAGAGTGCTTAACCACTGAGCCACTAGGGTTCCCAAGGAATAAATGTAAGCTTTAAAAATTATGTATATATGATTATACAGCACATAGATTTATAACATTTAATAAAATGACCTTTAATGTCATAGGAAGGAGCCCAGGTTGCACAGTAGTTAAGCGCTCAGCTGCTAACCAAAAGGTCAGCGGTTCGAATCCAGCAGCTGCTCCCGGGGAGAAAGATTTGGCAGTCTGCTTCCTTAAAGATTACAGCTTTGGAAACCCTATGGGGGCAGTTCTACTCTGTCCTACATGGGCAAGAGAACTCTTTCTGTTTTCATAAAGCAAAACTTATAATTTTATTGCACACTATTCTCATCACTTCTACTCAACGTTGTCCTGTTTAAGAGTAGGGGAGGCTTATACTGAAGTTCTGCTTACAGAATCCAAAAGTGAATGAAAGAGTACCAGGAACTGGCACATACCATTTTGACCAAGTAGTCCAAGTTAGCATCTTAGAATAATAGGATAAATGAATGCCCTGTGCTTTCTAATATGATTAACTGAAAAGGATCCAACATCAGTTAGGTAGAATTTCTGCCAAAAATGCATAATCTGAATCCAGTGATGACTAAACAATCAGACAAACCCAAATTGAGTTGGCATGTACTCTTCAAAAATCCCAAGTCATAAATGAAAGAAGAAGGGCTGAGGCACTGCTTCAGATTAAAAGAGACTAAACGTACATAACCAAGTGCAGCATGTGGTTTTGGATTGGATCCTGAATCCAAAGGAAAGCAAAAACAAACGAACAAAGAAAAACCACTAAAAGACATTATTGGGACAACTGATGAAACTTCATTAGTCTTGCAATAATTTTAAAATTTTCTGAATTTAGTATTTATACCATTGTTATGTAAGAGAATGTCCCATTGTTAGGAAATACATGGTGAAGTATTTAGGGGTAAAGCATCATAAAGCTGCAATTTACTCTCAAATGATTTATTAAAAGCAATAGGTTTGTACACGTAATTTTGTACATACATTCACACATGTACATAGATAAAGCAAATGTGACAAAATGTTAGCAATTGGTGAATTTATTCTTGCAAATTTTCTGTAAATTTAGAATTTACAGAAAAATTCATTGTACTATTCATATAATTTTTTGTGACTTTAGAGTTTGTTCACAATAAAAATAATAATAAATTCAGGAACTATCGGAGCTCTACACCATCTGCTCGTCTTTATTATTCACAAAATGTACCATACACAGATAAGACAGAACAATGTTGGAGGTCCTCAGCATTAGCAACAGCATTCACTTATGGCCATCAATATAGTTCGAAAGCTAATTTCAGTGGTTAACAGAGGAACTGGGAAAGGTACCTTCCATGACCTTTCCTTCACAAGACATTCTGCTAAAGTTGCCGAGACTACCTTTTCTGTCAAAAATGATCATAATGATCCTACATGAGAACTTAAGTAGATTCAACTAGCATTCATTTTGTCGTGATGCCAGATGCTAAACAGTGTAGGGGACGTGGAGATGAATGTGACCTGTCACCACAGTGGCGTGTCTGGGGTATCACACCAGCCTTGAGCGTGTGGCGCCACTGAGCAGTTTCCGTTAACCCAGTACGGTAATGTGTCAATTAAAAGATTAACGAGCTTGACTTGTATTTTTGAGCTCATATGGTAAAGTTATCTAAAAGAGGGATGTCAGATGTTTGGACAGAGGTGCAATTTCACTGCTTGTCATAGGCGCCATTTTCTGTCGATGCATCGCTGGCATACCAGGTTAATAGAAACTGCTCATTGGTGCCATGCATCCAGGGCCAGTGCGATAGCTGCCATACCTGCCATACCCTAGTTATGCCTCTGCTAGAGTTGTTGGTGCTCCCAAGAAGCATGTAGTCCAGTGCAGAGACTCAGATAGGACCACACTATCACAGAAGTTGGCAAAAAACACAATAAATGAACTTCAAAGGGTCATGAAGACTACTGAGCCACGTTTTGCAGACTCTGGATTTGCAGAGTGGTAAAGTTTGACCACCACAGAAAAATTTATATACAACATGGATGTAAGAAAACAATCACCACCATCTGCTGTCACTACCATTTTATAAAGAAATCACATTTAAGACCCAAAACTATGAAGGACAGTGAACTGAATTTTGCTTTATTGAGAAAAAAAGAGAGACAATAATAAAAGTGTAATGAATGGTACCAACCAAAGAACGTAAGAAGTCTGAGAAAGTCAAAACCTTTTTTAATATTAAGGAGGAAATAGGATTCGCCTGAATCCGTAAGCAGACATGCTTGTTGCAGGTAATAGAAACAAGCCTTCGGAAATTCACATTTTCTTTCTTTTTTTTATTGTACTTTAGATGAAGGTTTACAGAGCAAACTAGTTTCTCATTAAGCAATTAATACATGTATTGTTTTGTGACATTGGTTGCCAAACCCATGACATGTCAACACTCTCCCCTTCTTGACCTTGGGTTCCCCATTACCAGCTTTCCTATTCCCTCCTGCCTTCTTGTCCTTGCCCCTGGGCTGGTGTGCCCATTTAGTCTTGCTTTGTTTTATGGGCCTGTCTAATCTTTGGCTGAAGGGTGAACCTCAGGAGTGACTTCATTACTGAGCTATAAGCGTGTCTGGGGGCCATACTCTCAGTGTTCCTCCAGTCTCTGTCAGATCAGTAAGTCTGGTCTTTTTGTTTGTTTGTTTTTGTGAGTTAGAATTTTGTTCTGCATTTTTCCCCAGCTCTGTCTGTGACTCTCTATTGTGATTCCTGTTAGAGCAGTTGGTGGCAGTAACCAGGCACCATCTAGTTGTGCTGGACTCAGTCTGGTAGAGGCTGTGATAGTTGTGGTCCATTAGTCCTTTGGACTAATCTTTCCCTTGTGTCCTGGTTTTCTTCATTCTCCCTTGCTCCAGACTGAGACCCATGGAGTATCTTGGATGGCCGCTCACAAGCTTCTAAGACCCCAAAGGCTACTCATCAAAGTAGGATGTAGAACATTTTCTTTATAAACTATGTTATGCCAGTTGAGCTAGATGTTCCCTGAGACCATGGTCCCCATAGCCCTCAAACCAGTAATTTGGTCCCTCAGAGAGTTTGGATGTATCTATGGAGCTTCCATGACCTTGCCTTGGACAAGTTGTGCTAGCTTCCCCAGTAATGTGTACTATCTTATCCTTCACAAGGAAATTCACATTTTCTTTAGGTGGAAAAAGATCTGTATTGTTTCTACAGCACATCATTGGCTTTTGGCAAGTCCCAGATGCATGATTGGGGTATATTTAATGAATTACTGAATTAAGTCACTAAATAGCATCTGGAAAGCTTGGACTTAACTTTCTTAACTTTAAGAAAATTTGCCAGATGTCTCTAGTTTCAACTAAAAAAGTAAATATAGTAAAAAGTAAATATAGTCTGTTCAATCAGAGAAGCAAAGATTAAAAGCCACAATATCACTTTTTGTATGAATACTAAAAGAAAATGTTGAACTATTGACAAATGCTTCCAATGGGCATATTTAAACTAAGGTTTTCAAATCAATATAGACATGAAACTCATTCCGTTGGACAAGTCAATGAACTTACTGTTTCAATAGGAAGAAAACAAGTGCATGATAGTGAGGCAAGTTTACTGAAAAATAGGAAAAGAATGACTACTTTGGTCTTTATTTCCATTAATAATATGTTTGACAGCAATTAATTTACATATGCATTAAACAACCTTACATTGAGTATGTGTCCATTTTGAATTTCATTCTTAAATTATCTTCTGACAAGTAACCTAATACAAGCTGTGTAGTAAACAACATTACATTTCAAACTTTCACAGCCAAAAAATTATGTTCAATATTAATGGCTTCTTCACTCTGTAACATCCTGCTAAGGCTTCCAGCAAGTTTACTAACGATGAAAGATGTCTTCTGCCTTTCTGATTCTGCTGTGTCCTGGAGAACTTGGAAACGATACATTGTAAGGGGTGAGGTGCATATTTAACAGCCAGGAGGAAACCCTGCACAAAGGATAGCTGTCAATCAAACCAGTTCTCCTGCTCTTTTTATTATCAGAAAAACGCAGATAAAGATGAATGCAACTGGCAAACTAAATGGGAATACAAAACTGGAAAAAATTGAAATCTCCTTACTATACCCTTATAGCAGCAGATCATTGAAATGCAGTTCTATCACGATATCATTAGATTCAGAAATACATCTTATTGTTGAATTTGTAGTCAAAAATAAATATTGCTTAATATTATCAGAGCATATTGATTTTGCAAACTTGTCTAGTCCAGCCTATGGGACTGAGTAAGAGATTTTGTTTGCTGATCTTATCCACTTAGTCTTTAATGCATCTATTACCACAGTTTCTAGTCCTTGTGATTGAGATCTGAGTATTATCTATGCTACAACTCCTATTAGGAAAGAGGGGACAATGAAAGAGTGACTTTATCTTGCAGTCTTGCCAAGTCATAACAATACTCTGCCCCAGTTTCATCATCCCTACGGGGATGACTTCCCAGCTCCATCACCATAGGGTGTGAGCTAATCGCACCACAGACATTAGGCACACTAAATTATTACCTTCCCTAACAATATGCCTAATCTAGAAAAATAACTTGCATAGACTTCATGGCATTAACAGAATGCATGGAAATCTTAGGCAGAGAGTTTGCTTGCGACAGTAACATTGAGTGGTGATGTGTAATCTTTCCTGCCCGTGAGGCTGTTACTCAAACCTGAAGTGGAACTACCAATAGCACAAGAAATAGATGTAAATAGGTTATATCCAGTACTCAGGTATTGCCTAAGTTTTGCTTATCTGCTCAGCTTGAAGAAGAAGTAGGTGAGAAGAAGCACTATGGGCTAATGGGCATTAAACAAGGAAAAATGATAGGAGACTTGTCCAATAGTGCTATCTTGGCTTGTTTGGGCCAGTGAACAAAAAATTTGTTTACAGGAATTTATCCTCTCAGAATGCAAGTATACGATGTTGTGTGTATGTGCAAGGATATGTTTCCATTTTTTTATGCTGAAACTTTATTGCATATTCATAGACTCCTAAGGCTGAATACATAATGGAGGGAGAGAAAAAGTCTTAATTTTTTTAGTTTGTTACATTTTAAGTTCTAATAAATTATAGCGGAAATGAGCTAAATTGAAAGTACAGATATGGGAAGGGATGAACATTTTTTTCATTTATATCCTCAGGGATATAAACTCACCCAGTGGCGCTTGTAGGTAAACCAATCAAGCCATAGTTCATTGAAGTGTCAACGTAATAATGTAAAAAGACCATCCACTCTGTGTTTGTGGGGGAGGGAGGAACAATGCATTATTCACCAGTAAGGAATGACAAGGTGATAAGTACCATCCCTATTGCTATTTTTGAAAAATATGTGGGTCAGTATTTGCAAACCTGGCAGAACAAGCAACTATTTCTTCACAGACTAAAACAGGCACTTTAATAATTAGAGAATACATTGCCAGTTGATCGTAATTATTAATAAACTCAAGTCTTAGCTACCATTTTAATAGTTTTCTCTTTATTTTATATTAGGAAATGGGTCATTTCATCTTATCATCTTTATCTACACAGTTGATTATACACATACACACACACACACACACACACACACGCATACACGTGTATATATTTAAACCAAAAACCAAACCCATTGCCGTCAAGTTGATTCCAACTCATAACAACCCTGTAGGACAGAGTAGAACTCCCCATAGGGTTTCCAAGGAGTGCCTGGTAGATTTGAACTGCCGACCTTTTGGTTATTAGCAGCTGAACTCTTAACCACTGTGCCTGTAATGAGTCTGTACTACATACACACATATATATACACACACATATATACACACACGAATATACGTGTGTGTGTAGTACAGACTCACTACAAAACAAAACTCAAACAATTCAGAAATATATAAAGCAGAAAGCAAGAGTCTGTTATTATTAGTTTAGTGTAGATTCTTTTTGTTATGTTTGATTTTGTGTATTCTAATGTATAATTTAAAAAAAAAAAAACTTAAAAACGGTATTATAGCATGTAAACTGCTGTGCAACTTATCTTATTCACTTTAACCAAATATCAGGAGCACCCTTCATGTCAGCGCACATTACCTGGTCCTTTTTGTGATTGCAGAGTATTCTGGGTGCAATTATTTACACAAGCAATCCTATATTGAGGTCGTTCCCCACCTCCATTTTTTCCCTGGTCTTATAATCATTCATTCAATTAATTTTCTTTTACATTCCCATGTACCTCTCTGGAGAAAAATTTTAGTGTGATGGTGAGCCTGCACACCAATGACCTGGCATTAATTAAATACAGGTAGTCCCGGATTTACGAGGGGGATCCATTCTGATGACTTCGTCATAAGTTGGTTCTGAAGTAAGTTGAGTATCTCATTTTTTTAAGTTTTCATTATCATTACCTTTTATTATCAGTATCTTTATAAATACAGCCATGTTTTGAACAGTAAATCATAAAATTGAACATCCCCGAGTGAACATATTATGAGTTGAAACATATTACTAACAATAAGATGTACAAAAAAAAAAAAACAACAACAAAGCAAAAATGGGTGGTTGTAAGTGCAGTTCATCATAACCATAACTTGAGTATATCATAAATCAAAGGCTACTTGCACTAAAGTAAACCTGCCATCGTCTCATTACCAAATTTTTTGAGAGATTAGTTGAGCTGTTAGCGGTAATAAAGGGGTTTGGTAGTTTTAGGAGTAGTATTTATCTCTCACTTTTTGCTAAGATTTGAGAGATATATATGTATGTATATATATTTATTGTGCTTTAGGTGAAAGTATACAGCTCAAGTTCATTTCTCATACAAAAATTTATACACATATTGTTATGCGATATTGTTGATTGCAATCCCTGTAATGTGACAGCACACTCCCCCTTTCCACCCCAGGTGTCGTGTGTCCATTCAACTAGTTCCTGTCACTTCCTGCCTTCTCATCCTGCCTCTGGACAGGAGCTGCCCATTTGGTTTTGTGTACCTGATTGAACTAAGAAGCACACTCTCACGAGTATTATTTTATGTTCTATAATCCAGTCTAATCTTTGAAGAGTGAGCTTCGGGAATGGTTTTAATTCTGGGTTAACAGAGCGTTCGGGGCCTGTGGCTTCGGGGGTTCCTCAAGTCTCAGTCAGACCATTAAGTCTGATCTTTTTATGTGAATTTGAGTTCTCCTCCGCATTATTCTCCCACTCCATCAGGGACTCTGTTGTGTTCCCTGTCAGGGCGGTCATTGATGGTAGCCAGACACTGTCTAGTTCTTCTGGTCTCAGGCTGATGAAGTCTCTGGTTTATGTGGCCCTTTTGTCTCTTGGGCTAATATTTTCCTTGTGTCTTTGGTGTTCTTC
>NW_004443977.1:6184831-6187320 GCF_000243295.1 Trichechus manatus latirostris | reverse complement strand
CAGGCTGATGAAGTCTCTGGTTTATGTGGCCCTTTTGTCTCTTGGGCTAATATTTTCCTTGTGTCTTTGGTGTTCTTCATTCTCCTTTGCTCCAAGTGGGTTGGGACCAATTGATACATCCTGGATGGCTGCTCGCAAGCTTTTAAGACCCCAGACACCACTCACCGAAGTGAGATGCAGAACATTTTCTTAATAAACTTTGTTAGCCAGTTGACCTAGATGTCCCCCAAAACCATGGTGCCCAGGCCCCGGCCCCAGCTACTGTGTCCCTCAAAGTGTTTTGTTGTGTTCAGGAAACTTCTTAGCTTTTGTTTTAGTCCAGTTATGCTGACTTCACCTGTATTGTGTGTTGTCCTTTCCTTCACCTAAGATGATTCTTGTCTACTATCTAGTTAGTGAATTCCCCTCTCCCTCCCTTCCCACCCTTGTAACCATAAAGAATGTTTTCTTCCATGTTTAAACCTTTTATTAAGTTCTATATAATAGTGATCACATAAAATATTTGTCTTTTTGCGACTAATTTCACTCAGCGTAATACCCTCCATATTCATCCGTGTTGTGAGATGTTTCGTGGATTCATCATTGTTCTCTATCATTGTGTAGTATTCCATTGTGTGTATATACCATAATTTGTTTATCCGTTCATCTGTTGATGGGCATCTAGGTTGTTTCCATCTTTTTGCTGTTGTGAACAGTGCTGCAATGAACATGGGTGTGCATATATCTATTCCTGTGATGTCTCTTATTTCTCTAGGACATATTCCACGGAGTGGTATTGCTGGATCGTATGGTACTTCTATTTCTAGCTTTTTAAGGAAGTACCAAATGGATTTCCAAAGCGATTGTACCATTTTACATTCCCACCAGCACTGCGTAAGTGTTCCAGTCTCTCCACAACCTCTCCAACACTGGTTATTTTGTGTTTTTTTGATTAGTGCCAACCTTGTTGGGTTGAGATGGTATCTCATTGTAGTTTTGATTTGCATTTCTCTAATAGCTAAATAATGATCATGAGCATTTCCTCATGTATCTGTTAGCTGTCTGAATGCCTTCTTTGGTAAAGGGTCTGTTCATATCCTTTGTCCATTTTTTAATTGGATTATTTGTCTTTTTTGTTGCAGAGGTGTTGCAGCATCTTGTAGATTTTAGAGATTAGGCCCTTATCGGATATGTTGTATTAAAACAATTTTTTCCCACTCCATAGGTTCTCTTTTTACTCTTTTGGTGGAGTCTTTTGATGAGGATAAGTGATTTTTAGGAGATCTCGGTTATCTAGTTTCTCTTCTGGTGTTTATGCATTGTTAGTTATGGTTTGTATTCTGTTTATGCTATGTATTAGGGTTCCTAGCATTGTCCCTATTTTTTCTTCCATTATCTTTATCATTTTAGATTTTATATTCAGGTCTTTGATCCATTTTGAGTTAGTTTTTCTACATGGTGTGAAATATGGGTCTTGTTACATTTTTTTGCAGGTGGATATTCAGTTATGCCAGTATCATTTGTTAAAGAGACTATCTTTTCCCCCATTTAACGGACTTTGGGCCTTTGTCAAATATCAGCTGCTCAAAGGTGGATGAATTTATGTTTGGATTCTCAGTTCTGTTCCATTGGTCTATGTATCTGTTGTTGTACCAGTACCAGGCTGTTTTGACTACCGTGGTGGTATAATAGGTTCTAAAATCAGGTAGTGTGAGGCCTCCCACTTTGTTCTTCTTCTTCAGTAATGCTTTGCTTATCCGGGCCTCTTCCCTTTCTATATGAAGTTGGTGATTTGTTTCTCCATCTCATTAAAAAATGCCACTGGAATTTGGATCGGGATTGCATTGTATCTGTAGATCGCTTTGGGTAGAATTGACATTTTCACAATGTTGAGTCTTCTTATCCATGAACATGGTATGTTTTTCCACTTAGGTAGGTATTTTTTGGTTTCTTGCAGTACTGTCTTGTAGTTTTTTAGGTCTTTTACATCTCAGGTTAGATTTATTCCTAAGTATTCTATCTTCTTGGGGGTATTGTAAATGGTATTGATTTGCTGATTTCCTTTTCGAAGTTCTCCTTGTTGGTGCAGAGGAATCCAACTGAGTTTTTATGTTTATCTTGTATCCTGATACTTTGCTGAAATCTTCTATTAGTTCCAGTAGTTTTCTTCTGGATTCTTAAGGGTTTTCTGTGTATAATAAGATTATATCATCTGCAAATAAAGATACTTTTACTTTTTCCTTACCAATTTGGATGCCCTTTATTTCTTTTTCTTGCCTTATTCCTCTGGCTAGAAACTTCAGCATAATGTTGAATAAGAGTGGTGATAACGGGCATCCTTGTCTGGTTACCATTCTCAAGGCGAATGCTGTCAGACTCTCTCCGTTTAGGATTATGTTGGCTGTTGGCTTTGTATAAATGCCCTTAATTATATTGAGGAATTTCCCTTCTATTCCTATTTTGTTGAGAGTTTTTATCATGAATGTGTGTTGGACTTTGTCAAATGCCTT